>NC_053028.1:639279519-639397547 GCF_003073215.2 Triticum urartu | reverse complement strand
GTGCAAGATGACACAGCAAGTCATGATCTCCCACATTTGATCTTTCGAACAGGTCTGAGCAGGGTACTGGACAATAGCAAATCGAGATTGGAGCACACCAAATGCCCGCTCGACATCCTTCCGGTAAGCCTCCTGCATCTTGGCAAAGTGGGACTTTCTTGCCTCCTGGCATAGCGTTTGAGATAGTCTTCACAAATGTAGACCATCTTGGATAGATGCCATCAGCTAGGTAGTACCCCTTGTTGTAGTGCCGCCCATTGACCTCGAAGTTCAGCGGAGGAGAATGACCTTCAACAAGCTTGGCAAAGATAGGGGAGCACTTCAGAACGTTGATGTCATTGTGAGTTCCTGGCATACCAAAGAAGGAGTGCCAAATCCAGAGGTCTTATGTGGCCACCGCCTCAAGTACCACACTGCAACCGCCTTTGGTGCCTTTGTACATCCCCTGCCAAGCAAATGGCCAGTTCTTCCATTGCCAATGCATGCAGTCGATGCTTCCAAGCATCCTAGGAAATCCTCTTGCTGCATTATGTGCTAGGATCCGAGCAGTGTCTTCCGCATTGGGTGTTCGCAAGTACTGCGGTCCAAACACTGCCACCACTGCCTGATAAAACTTGTAGAAACACTCAATGGTGGTGGACTCGGCCATGCGCCCATAGTCGTCGAGTGAATCACCGGGAGCTCCGTATGCAAGCATCCTCATCGCTGTCGTGCACTTCTGAATCGAGGTGAATCCAAGTTTGTTGGTGCAATCCATCTTGCACTTGAAGTAGCTGTCGAACTCCCGGATGGAATTCACAATCCTAAGAAAGAGCTTTCGGCTCATCCGATAATGGCGCCGAAATGTTTTGTCACCGTGCAGTGGAGCATCGGCGAAGTAGTCAGAGTAGAGCATGCAGTAGCCTTCGAGACGATGCCGGTTCTTTGCTTTCATCCGCCCCGGCGCCGAGCCACCTCGCCGCGACTTTTCATTGCTCGCTAGCAGTTGGGCGAGGGCGGCGAGCACCATGAGATGTTCATCTTCCTGGACATCGGCCTTGGCTTCCTCCTCTAGCAGCGCAGCAAGTGCTTCCTCGTCGTCCGAGTCCATTGCCGAGGCATGCAAATCGCCAAACAGTTTGCGCCCGGTGGGCGCGTACCCGCCGGTAAACTGCCCCTCTGCGGCCGGAAACAGCGGGAAAAACGCCCTGCTGCTGGTGGAGGGGCTGCCTCGGCGAACCTCTGCTCTTTTTCCGGCAGGGATTGGCTATCTAGCGGTGAAGGGCGGTGGGCGGTGCCAGGATACAGCTATTGGCGGCCGAGCGCGCGGGGGGTGGGAGGCGAGTCGGGGAAGAAAAACTTGACTTTTCGCCTGACGGTGTGGGCCAGCCATGCTTTTCCCTTGCGCCGGAGCCCCCGAGCACCCACAGTGCACCGGGTTCGGCCTACGATCGACGGGCCCAAAAACGGGCCGAACCGGCGGATTTCGGCGTCCTGTGGGCGCGACTGGGGCGTTTTTTCAACGCGGGCGCCGAAAAAGTGGCCTGAGGGGCTGTTGAGGGCGCGGCTGGAGATGCTCTAACTCTCCTCTAGCTTGACACCGTGGGGCGGTCGATGCGCCCACGGCGGACGCTCCCTCCTGCATGACATTGCGGATGAGGTCGGCACTCCTCTTGCGTGACACGGGCATCCTTTCACATGATACATGCACGCCACATCACCGTGTTGAGTTGCATGAGTGGCCTTGCTCGGGAAGGGTGTGTGTCGTCTGGGAGAAGGAGCGAGTGTGTTGTGCTCTTGCCAGGGCCTCTCTCCTCCACCTTCCTAGGTGGAAGCAGCTCAAGGCCTAAATACCGGGAGGCTTTGCGCGAGCTCCGGTGGCAGTGCTGTGTGGAGTCGGACGCAATGGGGGTAGGGAAAGAGAGAAACGAGAGAAAGAAGAGACAGATGGAGAGGAGGAAAGGGTGACTAGATGTGGGGCTTAAGTGGGCTAGGTAGAATTTGGGTTGTCATGGTGGGTGTCTCCGAACGGCCCATATGGGTTGGGTTTGAAGTGTGTCGGATAGTCCAAATATTTATGGGTGAAGTTCAGGGTCTCCGTTGAAGAGGCTTTTATCGTTTGGGTTGTCCACCCGAACATATGAGGAGGATCTGGGGACCTCAACCGGACATGCTCTTATGCATCCTATCTCGAAAGATGTAAAAAAAGCATCCTATTTGGACTACTAAGAGAGCGTCCGATCACCACTGCAATTGGTTGGAACCCATATTTCCGTCTGATCACCTTTGCAGTCTGTTGGAACCCATATTTCGTGAAACTTGTTAGTGTCTAAGTACACGATAGAAGGAGCGAATATGACAGCCAATCAAGACATTGGACAGTTATAACACGGATTGTATTGGACTAGAAAAGGAAATTAGTTGTGTACACACAAAATATTTATCCTTGTTTAATTTTTGTGCATGATGTATATAGGAAAATTCTGTTTTCTAACCAAGGTTTCTCACACGCGTGCACACAGGCGGCACTCCCTTTGACCGTGATTTCATTTGTGTATGCTAAACAGTACAAGGTCCATGCAGATATCATGAGCACTGGGTTTGTTTCTTTACCCCAGATGTCCTTTCCTCGTTTATATGATTTTCATCTGAGCAACTACATTTGGTTTTGTGCTTTCTAGGGTAATCCTCGGGATATTTATCTTGTTTCCTGTCACCATTGTGTACTACATTCTATTGCAGCTGTGATCAGGTATCAAGATCGATGTAACCAAAGCATGAAACTCCATGTGCTACATAGAAGGCATGACATACACCACATTTGAAGAGATCAAATGGATTAATTGCATGACATGGTGGACCAGAAGGATGCAACAATAGGTGATGATGTTGTCCGCATATGATTAGTCTACTGTCACTAAATCTACTATCACTAAATAATGTGATTGTGATGTTTGTCCCTTTTTTGATTAGAAAGGGTGGTAATATAGAAATTTCGAACTATGAAACAAGGCAACTTTTGAAATTCAGTAAAAACAACTTTCAGAAGTAATGTAATTTCTTAATTCCCAAATCAAAAACTCTGGATGAAACTTTAGTTTATTCATATGGACTGTAACCTGCTATATTGCTTGCTTGAGGGCCTTGTTTCGTTCAACATGAGACACTAGTTCATCGTTCTCAATTCTATAAGACGGTACGTATATAACTAGCTAAACTATAAAATAAGACGCCACAACCTTTCAAGAGAAACTAATTTAGAACAGTCCAAAAAAAACTAATTTAGACTCATCCTGTAGAATATGTGAATTGCACGATGTATTGCTCTTCGTGCATAGGCACGTATATATGATGTACAAAGCTGGGTCACGGACCTCAACTATACAAGGAACTAGGAGGCGGGCGCAATACACAATATGCACATAACACATATACTCAACACCCCCCCTCCCCCCACAGTCGAAGCGGCACGGCGGCTGACGCAAAGACTGGACCGGAACTCCTCAAATGACGCCGTAGGAAAGCCCTTGGTCATAATATCGGCAAATTGTTGGGAAGTAGGGACATGTAAAACACGAATATGGCCAAGGGTCACCTGTTCCCGAACAAAATGAATATCCAACTCAATATGCTTGGTCCGTCGATGATGCACTGGGTTAGCGGAGAGGTAGACCGCCGAGACGTTGTCGCAGTAGACCACCATGGCACGGTCAACAGGACAAGAGAGCTCCTGAAGCAGCTGGCGAAGCCACGAACACTCGGCGACAGCGTTGGCCTCCGCATGATACTCAGCCTCAACACTGGAGCGAGAGACCGTAGGCTGCTGTTTGGACGACCACGAGATAAGTGAGGGTCCAAGGTAGACACAATAGCCCGAAGTGGAGCGACGAGTGTCAGGGCAACCCGCCCAGTCTGCATCGGAGTAGGCGGTGAGGGCGGTGTCGGCGGAGGCGTGAAGCGTGACGCCAAGATCCATAGTGCCACAGATATAGCGGAGAATCCGCTTGACGGCAGCCCAGTGAACGTCTCGAGGAGCATGCATATGAAGACACACCTGCTGCACTACATACTGGATCTCCGGTCGAGTCAGAGTGGGGTACTGGAGAGCACCAACCATAGACCGATAGAAAGCTGCATCCGAAGCAGGAGAATCATCTGTGGCAGAAAGCTCGGCCTTCGTATCAACAGGCGTAGCGGCGGGCTTGCAGTTAAGCATGTCGGCGCGCTCCAGGAGCTCGTGAGCGTACTTCCGCTGATGAAGGAAGAAGCCATCCGGATAGCGCACCACCTCGACACCGAGGAAGTAGTGCAAAGGACCCAAGTCCTTGATGGCGAACTCAGCGCGAAGACGAGCCGTGAGCTGACTGAGGAGACCAGTCGTACATGCCGTCAGGATGATGTCGTCGACATAGAGCAGCAAGTAGGCCGTGTCAGAGCCCTGATGATAGACAAAGAGCGAGGCATCCGAGCGGGTAGAGCGGAACCCAAGCTGGTGGAGAAACGCCGCGATGTGCTGGTACCAAGCATGCGGAGCCTGCTTGAGTCCATACAAGGACCGCGAAAGCAGGCACACGTGGTCGGGAAGCGCCGGGTCAACAAACCCGGTGGGCTTCTGGCAGAAGACCTGCTCCTCGAGGTGACCATGGAGGAAGGCGTTGGAGACGTCCATCTGGTGCACCGGCCAAGCACGGGAGACCGCAAGGTGGAGAACCGTGTGTATCGTGCCGGGCTTGAATACCGGAGCGAAGGTGTCGGTGAAGTCGATGCCAGCACGCTGTCGGAAGCCACGAACGACCCAGCGCGCTTTGTAGCATCAAGGGTACCATCAGGACGGAGCTTGTGTTCAAAGACCCACTTCCCGGTAATCACGTTGGCGTGCCGGGGACGGGGAACAAGCTGCCACGTCTGGTTGCGCAACAGGGCGTCAAACTCCTCTCGCATCGCAGCCATCCAGAGCGGGTCACGAAGAGCGGCTCGAACGGAGGACGGCAACGGCGACGGCTCAGAGGTGGACGCCGCATGGACGTAGTCATCCGAGGCGTAGCGTGAGCTCGGGCGAAAAATGCCCGTACGGGCGCGGGTGACCGGACCGGCCACAGGCGCCGGGGGCGCCGAGGGAGGCGCGGGCGCCGGGGGGGCCGCGGGCGCCAGAGGCGCCGAGGGGGCCGCAGGCGCCAACGTCGGGGGCGCGGGCGCCAGCGCCGCGGCTGGAGTGGGCACCGGATGCGGGGGGCGCGCCTCAAAGCCAGGGGCGGGCCAAGAGAGGCGCGCGAGCGCTCTGGGAGAGGCGTCGAGGAGCCCGCATCACCGGTGGCGGGAGGAACAGCCGGGGGTACCTGGTGAAACGGAAACACATGCTCATCAAAGTAAACGTGCCGGAAAGTGAACACACAGTGGAAGACGGGACCGTAGCACCGATATCCCTTTGAGTTAGAGGGGTAGCCAATGAAGATGCAAGCGACAGAACGAGGTGCGAGTTTGTGAGGAGCGGAGTCGGCAGTGCTAGGATAGCAAAGGCACCCGAAAATACGCAAACCATCATACGATGGGGGCGTGCCGAAAAGAAGATGGTGAGGTGCATAGTTCCACCGTGGGTGGCAATGGCGAAGGTTAAGGAGAAGAGAAGTTGTAGCGAGTGCGTCCGGCCAGAAACGAGGCGGCACATTAGCATGGAACAGGAGCGTGCGAACACAGTCGTTCAGAGTGCGAAGGACGCGTTCGGCTCGACCATTCTACTGGGAAGTATACGGGCATGTGAGGCGAAAAACTGTGCCGTGGTGCGACAAAAAAGTGCGGAAAGCAAGATTATCGAACTCTTTTCCATTGTCAGTCTGAAGAGTAAGGATGGGACGCCCAAACTGCGTGTTGACATAAGAGTAAAAGGCCGTCAAAGTGGAGAGTGCATCCGACTTTCTGCGCAAAGAAAAAGTCCACACATAATGAGAATAATCATCAAGGATAACCAGATAGTATAAATAGCCCGAATTACTAGGAAGCGGAGAGGTCCACACATCGCTATGAATCAACTGAAAAGGAAAAGAAATTATGATGGTGGAGTTATTAAATAGGAGGCGAACATGTTTGCCGACGCGATAGGCATGACAGGTGTGATCCTTTATCTTATGGCAACTGAAACTGAAACTCTTAAGAATATGACGAAGTGTGACGGGGTTGGGATGATCCAAACGAGCGTGCCAGAGATCGATGCCGGTGGAGAGAGCAACTGGTGCGGTGGTGGAGGTGGACGGCGAATGCACCGGATAGAGCTCGTCGAGGCTGTCACATCGATGAAGTACCATCCTGGTTCGAGCGTCCTTGACACAAAACCCAAGCCCATCAAATTCAACAGTAACAGGATTTTCACGAGTTAAACGACGAACGGAAACAAGGTTCTTAATAAGATGAGGTGACACAAGTATGTTAGACAAAGTAATAGGTATGGAATTAGAAGGAAAGGAAGTGTGCCCGACATGTGTGATAGGGAGTGTGGAACCATCGCCGACAATGATGCGACGGTCGGTGGTGACGGGAGTGAAGGAGGCAAGATTATCAGGATGAACAAACATGTGAGCCGTAGCCCCGGTGTCCATGTATCAATCATCACCTCCGGTGTAGTTGTTCGGCGTAGGAGCGACATGCAGTGCTGGAAAGAGCACCGCGTCCCAGGGCGCCGGCGGCAGGGCCGGCGAGGGGGGCGGAGACGCCATGGGGAGGCCGTAGCCACCGCTCGGCAGCGGCGATGGATACTCTCCAGACGGTATGAGAAGCAGCCCTGACTGCGACGCGGTGCCAAGTAGACCGGATGGCCCGCTGGAAAAAACTGCTAGCCCGCTGACAGATGCTGCAGGTACTGGGCGTCGTCTGCCTGCTGCTCAGCCGGCGAGTGAAGGCCTGCTGACGACCTCCACCAGTACCCGGAAGCCCCATACACGGGTGCGTCGAACGCCCCGCGCAACAGCAAGGGGTCAACGGGCAGAGTCGGCACCGGCGGCGGGGTGACGACGGACTGGCCGGAGAGCACCGACGATGGGGGGGCGACGTACACCAGCAGGGGCAGCGGAGCCGAGGTGTGTGACAAGTCAGGACGGGCTGGCTGGGCCGCACCGTAGAGCGCCGGCGGCGGGACGGCAGAGACAGCGGCGAACGGGCCAGTTGATGCCATCGCTGATCCGACGATGCGATACGCGCGGCAGCTTGGCAGGCGATGCAAGCGGGTAGGTAGCCAGCTGGCAGGTCGGCGATTTGGCTGTGGCGCAGCAGCGACGCGGGTGGACTCGGCAAGCGGGCGGGCGGGCGGCTCGGCGACTTGGCTGCGGCGTGGAGCGACGCGACGATGGAAGCGCTTGACGTACGAAGCTAACGTGCTAAGCAGGCAGGCAGGCATCTGGATGGATTTTGCTCGGTGTCTAGCTAGCTTCGTATACAGATCGAGTCCCCGACGGAACACTTGGAAAGACACACGCTACGCGAGGGTCTTGAGCGAGCGGGGAGATCGAGCGCGGCGGCTAGGGTAGCACGCCGCAGTGAGAAGGAGGAGCGGCGGCCGGCGCGGGAGGCGCGCGAGCGGCGGCGGCGGCGCGGAGGAGACGCGCGGCGGTGGCGGCGACGGCGGTGGAAACTAGGGCTAGAACCCGGAAACTAATACCATGTAGAATATGTGAATGGGGTTTGCTAAAAATCAGTCAACTGAGACTTCGCGAAGTCTCGGTCGACTGGACAGATGTCTGATTACAGTAATCTATAGGCATTTTTGTTTTTTTATAGCTTTTTATTGTGCAGGTGTTGGTATGGTTACTGAAACTATTTTTTCCACTAGGAGTTTCAGTTTTTGTTACTGAATCTTTTTTGTGTCCCAGTAGAATGTTGGAAATCATCACCTGGGGGATAGTACAGCATGATGTGTTCTTTTTCACTGGACCCATTTTTTACTAGCAGTGTATGTGGTGTTGCCTTTCTCAGATTCTTTTTCCAGATTTTTAATCGCAACCCATTTACCAGTGTGGCACTTTTTTATTTTTTATTTTGTTTTTAATAACTTTCTTCTTAGGAGGCTATATTGAGTTCATAATTTTTTTTCTTAGAACTAGTCCTAAAGCCAAGTAGCTATAATAGAGTGACATGAAGGTTTCCTCCTTTGTATTTTACTAGAAGTAGTACTAGCAGCACCACCAATTTTTATGCTTGTAGGTACTTTTTAGAGAAGTTGTTCTGTTTTTTTTTAGGATTCTTTAGCTGAGAATATTTCTGGTTTAGCATTCTGCAAAAGTACTAGTCAGCACTTGTTTGTTCATGCTATGACTTTTTTCCTGAACACTTTAGTGGGAACAGTACACTTTGCTAGCATGATAGCAAAAATTAATCAAGTCATGTTAAACAGAGACAAGAAAGAGTGTTTTTATAGGATATACCATCTGCTAGTTTTTTTAGACAACCTTTTGATATGCTGCTTTGTGTTTTCTGTTGAGTATTGAGACACCAGGGAGATTTTGGTGGCACATGCCCTTTAGTACATTGTCACCATTTGCGATATTAAATTAATTTTAGGGGGCAGCAGTAGTACTTTTCTTGTATATATAAGTAAATGTGCTTGTACCATCTGGTAAGCAGGGTCTTTGGGCTTCACACAGTCATAAAGCTACATGAATACATGCTGAAATCTATATGTTTTTTATATTATTCTTTCCTTAGTTATTTTTAGCGATTTATACATTCTAATTTTTAGTGTTTTTTTTGCTTCTTTTTTTATGTGCACAGAAGGTTTGTGGAGTTTGTTTGAACCATTGCAACTATGAGACCAAGGAAAGCAGTTTCAGCATGTTTGCATGGGAGGAGTTCAAAAATGGAGGGGTAACTCACTCCTAACTTTTTTGTTTTTTGTCATGACTCCACTCCTAACTTTTGTCATGACACCACTCCTGACTTTATTATTATTATTTTTGTGTTCAAACCAAAACAGGTTGTGCCATGTAATGAAAGGGTCCGTTTCAACAACATGACGGGAGAGAAGGTGACATTTGTGGCAAACCAACGGGCGTACACCATAAAGTGTTAGAAGGGTCATACAAAGAGCACAATGTATGGGAGAGGTTGGAGGAATTTCTATGAAGACAATAAGCTGGGGTCAGATGGTGGTGTTCTTCCTGGATGAATCTTCGCCTAGGGCAGTTATTTGTGTGATCCAGGTGGGCAACGGCTCCGAAGATGGACAACCTATGGAAGAGGGTGATCCCATTGAAGATTTAGATTCAGATGATGAGGATGGAGAAGCTTCAAGTGACGATGGTGAAGACATTGTTCACAGTACGGGGCTTCAGCTTAATGAGATAGAGGATTTTCAGCTATAAGGGTTGCTGCCTCTCAGTGATGACTTCATCGGGTTTCCTTTCGTTCACCGCCTCACAAGGACAGATGTTCGTTCGCACATGATGGTATGTATATATTTTTTTTCTTATTTTTTTGTATGGGTATGCTACAAGCAAGTTCTTTGAACACATAATGCAAATCTGGTTCTTAAAAAGAGGGGGGTGGTAATATGGATTGTGAACTGAAAATTACATAAGTAAAAATATAAGATTATTTGCAGGGTTTTTAGTTTGTGCAAGTATGTTTGTACATGTATTTGTATTCATCTTCTTCCTTTCATTTTTGTTTTTTCAGTATGCTTTAAGTGGAAAATCCGAAATTTGTTTTTACTTTATTTTTGTAAGTTTTCCCTACTATGTTTTTGATATGATTCAAAGACCAAAAAAAGTTTGACGTTTTTGATAAAAACACTCATAGTTGTCTCTGTTTTATTTTTTCTGTGCCGCACAAAAAATACCCAAGAAAGACTGCATGTCTGTCTTCTAACTTGGTCGCAACTATGAGCCGTTGTTTTGTCGGAGGGGGCAGCGGCGAGACAGAAGGGGGCCAGTTGCATGCTCAACTGTAGTCATGCAACCGCATGTCTTCCAACATGGTCGCAACTGCATGTCTTCTAACTTGGTTGCAACTAGGGTCTTTGTTTTGTCGGACGAGGAGAGGGGCCAGTTGCATGTTCCACACTAGCCACGCAAACTGCATGTCTTCTAACTTGGTCGCAACTAGGAGTCTTTGCTTTGTTGGAGGAGGAAAGGCGCCAATTTGCATGTCCCACACTAGCCACGCAACTGCATGTCTACTAACTTGGTCGCAACTAGGAGCCTTTGTTTTGTTGGACGAGGAGAGGGGCCAGTTGCATGTCCCACACTAGCCCCGCAACTGCATGTCTTCTAACTTGGTCGCAACTAGGAGCTTTTGCTTTGTCGGAGGAGGAAAGGCGCCAGTTGCATGTGCCACACTAGCCACACAACTGCATGTCTTATAACTTGCTTGCAACTAGGGCCTTTTGTTTTGTTGGAGGGGGTGGCGACTAGAGAGAAGGGGGACAGTTGCATGCTCAATTATAGTCATGCAACTGCATGTCTTCCAACATGGTCTCAACTGCATGTTTTCTAACCTGTTTGCAACTAGGGCCTATGTTTTGTAGGAGGAGAGGGGCCAGCTGCATGTCCCGCACTAACCACGCAACTGTATGTCTTCTAACTTGGTTGCAACTATAGCCTTTTGTCGGACGAGGAGAGGGGCCAGTTGCATGTCCCACACTAGCCACGCAACTACATGTCTTCTAACTTGGTTGCAACTAGGTACTTTGTTTTGTCGGGCGAGGAGAGGGGCAATTGCATGTCCCACACTAGCCACGCAACTGCATATCTTTTAACTTTATCGCAACTAGGAGCGTTTCTTTGTCGGAGGGGGCGGCGGCAAGAGAGAAGTGAGCCAGTTTCATGCTCAACTATAGTCATGCAACTGCGTGTCTTCCAACATACTCGCAACTGCATGTGCTCTAACCTAGTTGCAGCTAGCGCCTTTGTTTTGTCGGACGAGGAGAGGGACAGTTGCATGCCCCATACTAGCCATACAATTGCATGTCTTCTAACTTGTTTGCAACTAGGGTCTTTGTTTTGTGGAATGAGGAGAGGGGCCAGTTGCATGTCCCACACTAGCCACGCAACTGCATGTCTTCTAACTTGGTCGCAACTAGGAGCCTTTGCTTTGCCGGAGGAGGAAAAGCACCAATTTGCATGTCCCACACTAGCCACACAACTACATGTCTTCTAACTTGGTTGCAACAAGGAGCTTTTGTTTTGTTGGCTGAGGAGAGGGGCTAGTTGCATGTCCCACACTAGCCCCGCAATTGCATGTCTTCTAACTTGGTCGCAACTAGGAGCTTTTACGTTGTTGAAGGAGGAAAGGCGCCAGTTGCATGTGCCACACTAGCCACGCAAACTGCATGTCTTCTAACTTGCTTGCAACTAGGGCCTTTTTTGTGTTGGAGAGGGCGGCGACTAGAGAGAAGGGGCTAGTTGCATGCTCAACTATAGTCATGCAACTGCATGTCTTCCAACATGGTCGCAACTGCATGTCTTCTAACTTGGTTGCAAATAGGGCCTATGTTTTGTCAGAGGAGGAGAGGGGCCAGTTGCATGTCACACTAGCCATGCAATTGCATGTCTTCTAACTTGGTTGCAACTAGAGCCTTTGTTTTGTCAGACGAGGAGAGGGGCAATTGCATGTCCCACACTAGCCACGCAATTGCATGTCTTCTATCTTGCTTGCAACTAGGGCCTTTGTTTGGTCGGACGAGGAGAGGGGCAGTTGCATGTACCACACTAGCCACGCAACTGCATATCTTCTAACTTGGTCGCAAGTAGGAGCGTTTGTTTGTCGGAGGGGGCAGTGGCACGAGAGAAGGGAGCCAGTTGCATGGTCAACTATAGTCATGCAACTGCGTGTCTTCCAACATGCTCGCAATTGCATGTGCTCTAACTTAGTTGCAACTAGCACCTTTGTTTTGTCGGACGAGGAGAAGGACAGTTGCATGCCCCCACACTAGCCATACAATTGCATGTCTTCCAACTTGGTTGCAGCTGGGGCCTTTGTTTTGCCAGAGCGGGAGGCGGCAAGAGAGATAGGGGCTAGTTGCATGCTCAACCGTAGTCATGCAACTGCATGTCTTCTAGCATGGTCGCAACTTCATGTCTTCTAGCATGGTCGCAACTTCATGTCTTCTAATTTGCTTGCAACTGTGCTTTGATGCTTTTTTCGAAGGGACCGATGAGGGGTGGGAGGGGGCGGGGGGCATTTGCATGTCCCACACTAGCCACACAGTTGGACGAGGAGACAACCCTTTGCTTTGTCGAAGGAGCCGGCGGGAAGAGAGAGGGGTCCAATTGCATGTCCCACACTAGGCACACAACTTACATGCCTTCTCAACTTAGTTTGCAACTGAGGGCCATTGTTTTGTCAGAGGGGCGGCGGCAAGAGATAGCGGGGCTAGTTCTCCCAATTCTGAGAGGTAGTTGCAAGTGGAGATGTGGGATTTTTAGGTGCGGTTTCTTTTTGTGCGAAACACGAATCTGAGAGAAGTGAATTAGTGTAGATGGCTCGGAACATGTACTTTTTTGAACGCAATGGGAGAGAATGAGTCGAATAGCCGATGTTGAATGGAGCTAGGTGGCTCGGATCGGAGGGATATCTTCTGTGGGGGGATTTTGGGGACAAGTTTTCATGGCGTCCATGCTTAGAGCTCGAGGTAAATTTGTTTCTTCAAGCATCCGTTCAGGAAGAGAAACAACATCCTCTTTCGCGTGCGGGCATGTATGATGTAGCTAGAGAACTCATGCCAGATTTGAGGCATATATGATGGCCGGTCCATTTCCCTGTTGTATGTAGGTTCTGGTGGCATGAGGATGCCACTGCTGCTTTTTCAATGTTTGAGTTAACTGATGCAAACTGTTGACTATCTTTGTGATAGTCAGAACAAGGCTGTGTTTGATTGATTCAGGTTGGTTTAGTGAGGAGGGTTGATGTTTTTTGTATAGGAATACTTGAAACAGAGGTGATGAAACTGGTGCTTGCTGTGAAATAGAGTTTGTTTATGTATGTACTTTTGTGTATGGATTATTCATCACTGATGGATACGTTTTGCTCTTGTGTGAAACAAATTTAAGCTGGTTTTAAAGCAGAGTACACTTTTGTTAGAGCCTCACATTTCTTTTTGTTTGCTTGACAGCGTCTGTTCATCACGACGCTTTTGCTTGGGCTTAGGCTCTTGTGAACATTTTTTAAATTATCATCATGCCAAAGCCGCTTTGCTTGGGCTTAGTACGTCTCACTCGGCAGGAGCTTTTCAAGCCTGTCGCAGTCACTGAAATCATGTTTGTATGCGTTTTTTGTCAGAACATTTTTTTTGCTTTGTTGAAATTGGGCCTGTTGAAATGCATGGAGTATGGTCATTAGTAAGATCAAACACTGTTATTTGATGTAAATTGGGCAGGAGGATTGGTGAATCTTGTTTGAGTGTGGCCTGCCAAAAAGTGTGCCTCCACTACACTCTCACAGCTTCAACTTCAGTAGCGCTTATGCATAATGGTGCATGTGAATTCAGTTTTTTCTAAAACTACAGATGTACTGTTTGGCATTATCTTTTACTACTAGCAGTTCTGTTTTGAAAATGGGCCCGCTGAAATGCATGGAGCATGGTCTGATTTTTTTTGTACTGTGTTAAATCCATTTGTGGTATATATTTGACATAGGTTAAATCCATTTATGAGCAGGCTCTCATGGATGCCCGCAAGCAGATTGAACGCCAGATCGAAACTAAAACCGAGGCATCCTTGAAACAAGGGTTAGGTCAACAGCCTAAAATTGTACGCACTCGGTCTTTTTCTGTGTTTGATTTAACCACCTTTTTTGCGAAGTTTGTTATGAATCTCATCATCAATTCTTTTTCTCACACAGGATCATATGGAGAAGACTAAAGCTGAAACAAAAGATTGCTTGAACAGTGTGGTACGTTAAATGCAATCACCTTGTATGCTTACAATGTCTGCTGCTTGGCTTTCCGTAAGCATGAGCAAACAAGGAAGTATACCTGCAACATATATGTCGTGTATTGCTGTTTATCTTTTTTGGCCTAGAATATGTTCCAAGAGATATAAGTTTCTTGCAACACTAATGTATCATATACATTTTTATGAATACAGCCGCACACATGTACAGATATTGAAGACAGAGAAAGCAACCCTGGGAGTAACATAAATGAAGAAGGCAGAGACCAGTTTGTTGAAGATACTGATTTAGAATAGAGAGGCCATGATATTGAGATCGCTGACACTGAAGCATCAGAATGTTTGCTGTACGAAGAAGTTGCGACACTACTTTTTCTTTTTTTTCATCAGTTGGGGTTCCATTTTTTTTGTAGTTCCGGTTCAAACAAATTCAAACACCTTTTTTACTTTCTATATTTTTTGTGCAGCAGGACCCAACTACAATAAAAGCCATCATTGATGAGATTACAACTAATGCTTACAGCCGGTGCAGGGTTGGGGCATGGTTTTTTTTCCTGGGTTCTAGTAAAAAAGTAGAGCTCATAAAGCATAGCGGGAAGCATCTTTTGTCTCTTTCTATGTTTGTGGGCCCACAAACAAACAAATTGATGGTCCAAACCAACCACAACCGAAAAAGTGAGTAGCCCAGCCCAAAAGTAACAAACAAACAAACAGGAAAAAAGAAATAAGCCCAACTGCTAAGCTGAATTCAACCCAGCAGAAATAGAGCTAGTTAACAGGCTTAATCTACATGTGATGATGACAGCCGACTGAGACTAGTCTCAGTCGACTGATACTTAGACAGACCCTATATAAATTGCACGATGTATTGCTCTTCGTGCATAGGCACGTATATATGATGTACAAAGCTGGGTCACAAACCTCAACTATACAAGAAACTAGGAGGCAGACCCAATACACAATATGCACATAACACATATACTCAACACATCGGACTCTCTGCACCACTATTGTTCTTCGTCGCGTCCTCCACCCCGACACCGTTGTAGCTGTTGCCGTCAGAGAACTGCGGGTAGCCCTTCTCGAAACGGATCTCGAGCACCGTCTTCTGAGCCGGCGCGGCGGCCACCCGCTGGCGGCGGGCAGAAAGATGCGAGGGCGCATATCACTGGCACAGCTCGTCGAACTGCCCGTCGTCTAGCTGCTGCTCGTCGTAATGCTGTGGCTGTGACTCCGTTGGCGCTAACGGGCCGGCTGGCCGCCCCTCGCCTGCCATCTTGGAGGAACTGGTGCGAGTCTGTCCTAGCCGCCGGCTTGCGCGTTCGTGGAGGACTATCGAATCCGCCGAGCAGAGCACACACGTACGTACGTAGGCAAGTCTGTGATCGTGGGTTGAGCAAAGCGGACGGGGTGCTGCGCTATTTGTAGCGCAAAGTCGAGCTACGTAGTGGAGGACTCGGAATCCGGCTCCGGGTCCTGCTTGGCCAAGGCCAGGGCGGCGAGATCTGCACGATTCATAGCAGAGTCCACCTCGGTCCAGGAGAAAATATGCAGAGATCTGGGTAATCAGCGGGAAGCAGCGTCGGCCGCGCATCCGGACGGAGGTGGACCACTCTCGAACCGTATCTTTGAGTGATGCGCGTTGTTCGGTACAAGGAAGAAATGAAATTTTCCTTAGATAGAAGGCTAAAAAAGAACCCGACTAAGAAAACGGCTGATACATAGGATAGTAATCATAGGGAAAATCTGACGGTAAGAAATGTAGGGGAAATGAGCTTGATCTAACGAGGCGCGGTGGATGACACAATGGTTGAAATATGTATTGTTGCCACGATTGCTATAAAAATGCACTTGGGGTGTTTAATGTGTAAGCATTAGTAGTGGCACGATCAACAAAAGTCACAGTGGTAGTGTTCAATATCCAGGAATTGCAACGGCCTAACTATACTGTTTTTTTTTCGGAATAAACTTCCGATCTATTTATTTTCAATCATGGTAATACAACGAACACTAGAAATAATAAAAATTACATCCAGATTCGTAGACCACCTAGCGACGACTACAAGCACTGAAGCGAGCCGAAGGTGCGCCGCTGTCATCGCCCCTCCCTTGCCGGAGCCGCGCAAACATTGTTGTACTAGACAGTTGGGAAGTCGTCGTGCTAAGACCCCATGGAACCAATGCATCAGAACAGCAATCGCCGCAGATGAAGAGTGTAGATCAAAAGAATCCAACCTGAAGACACACGAACTAAGAGGAACGACGAACAGATCCGAGCAAATCCACCAAAGACAGATCTGCCGGAGACGCACCTCCACACGCCCACCGATGATACTAGACGCATCACCGGAACGGGGGCTAGGCGGGAAACCTTTATTCCATCTTCAGGGAGCCGCCGCCATCTCGCCTTCCTGAGCAGGACACAAACCCTAACAAAGCACAAAAACAGATCTAAAAAACGAAACCCTTTCACCGGCAAGGGCCGAGATCCACTCCGACTCCATGGCCCTAAGGCCACCGGAGACGGGACGGACCGGCACGGGCGCCGACGGGAGGCAAAGAATCTTAGTTTGTTTGGAGGCCGCGGCTTCACGGCAATTGAAATATGTATTGTTGCCACAATTGCTACAAAATGCACTTGGGGTGTTTAATGTGTAAGCATTAGTAGTGGCACGATCAACATAAGTCACAATGGTAGTGCTCAATATCGAGGAATTGTAACGGCCTAACTATACTATTTTTTTTGCGGGATAAACTTTCAATCTATTCATCTTCAATTATGATAATACATCGAACACTAGAAATAATAAAAATTACATCCAGATCCGTAGACCACCTAGCGACGACTACAAACACTGAAGCGAGCCGAAGGCGCGCCGCTGTCATCGCCCCTCCCTTGCCGGAGCCGGGCAAACCTTGTTGTAGTAGAAAGTCGGAAAGTCGTCATGCTAAGGCCCCATAGAACCAACGCACCAAAATAGTAACCACCGCCGATGAAGATTGTAGATAAGAAGGATCCAACCTGAAGACACAAACAAAGACGAAGGACGAACCGATTCGAGCAAATCCACCAAAGACAGATCCACCGAAGACACACCTCCACACACCCACCGATGATGCTAGACGCATTACCGAAATGGGGGCTAGGCGGGGAGACCTTTATTCCATCTTCAGGGAGCCGCCGTCGTCTCGTCTTCCCGAATAGGACACAAACCCTAACAAATATCGAAAAAAGATCTAAAAACGGAGCCCTCCCACCGGCAAGGGCCAGGATCCACTCCGCCCCCATGGCACTAAGGCCACAGGAGACGGGGCGGACCGGCAACAGCGCCGGCAGGAGGCAGAGAAACCCTAGCTTTTTGGGTAGGCGGCGGCTGGCTATGGCGACTTGTTCCTTTTAGTATACACTACGGCCTAACTATACTATTGATAGAGGGGGAATGAGTAGTTGTGGGAGATGTAGGAGAGGAGGAGCACTAGGTGGGACTGGGGGAAGAAAATAGGAAAGGGAATTAGGGACTGATGTAGAATTTATGCACACACAAAATTCATATTAATGACATAGTCCCCGCCAATCTTTTTATTACCCACAAACAATTTATTTTCATATTAAGGACAACGACAACCTCGGTAAAAGCACTAATCTTTCATTGATGATTCGTCCATCATATATTGCATGTTCATGCGTTGTTTGGTTCCCCTTGCAGAGGAAGCACTATTTGATCAAATTGAAGTCTTATCATTGCAGTTATAACAATAGCAAAGAGTTTCATCCGGCTTTTCAGTAAAACCGCATGTCCCATTTTGGTACTTATGTTGTATGCAAAAATTCATACATGCTATGCCATGACAAGGATCGGGAAGTTTGTAGCGGTGTTGAGTACACTGAGCTCCTACACCTGTATTAACAGAAATCCATATCAGAACACAAAATATGTTAAGTACAGGTTTGGAATAAAGGTTCCTTACCACAATAGAAGGTGGCCGCTAATATGAACATAGATACAACTACTATTGCCACCTTGCATGCCATGGTGTATACCTGGATTTGTAACTTGAGATGTAGAAGGCCAGAGTTGGATTGATAACTTGAGATGTGTGAGGTAAGAATCGGTTAACAAGTATATTTATAGTGTTAGATTTGTATATGAAAAACTAGAAGTAGGTAATTTTATTTTGTAATATGTTGGCAACCATTAAGTAATAATTAATGAGTTGATAAGGTGGACCTAATCTATCTATCTATATCTATACCTACTAATAAATTGAGGTGGTATTCTTGGTTTCTTCCTGCTTCAGTGATTTTGATGGGTAAAAAAAATTAATTAACCTACTAATAAAGTGAGCTGGCATTCTTACTTTCTTCACAGTGATTTTAATGGGTTAAAAAAATCAATTGGTAGGGCTGTGATAGGAACTCGAGTAAAAATAATAATTTGCCTACTAATGAAGTGAGGTGGTATTCTTGGTTTCTTCCCGCTTTGGTGATTTTGATGGGTAAAAAAATTTAATTGGCAGGGCTGTGATTGGAACTCAAGACCACACTGTTAATAACACACACAACAACCAACCCACCAGATAGCTCTTTTACTCTTAAGTAGAGATGAAGTCTATATGTAGGTAATAGATGAATGGAGACTATAGGCCGGCCCATCAACGTTGCACGGCTCCTACGTAATACAAAATCCCGCGTTAAGCGTGCTGGCGCCCACTGCAGCGCCTAGTGGGTCAGCCCATGAACGCGCAGCACAGTGCACTGAATTATACGGCGAAAAAACCACGTGAAAAAATTAACAACAGTATGGGGAATCAAACTCGCACCGCACATCCCTGTAATGACTTAGCTATCCACTAGAGCTTTAGAACGCTCTGACCAACTGCAACGCGAATTGTTTTAGAACTAAT
Organism: Triticum urartu; assembly: GCF_003073215.2. NCBI lineage: Eukaryota > Viridiplantae > Streptophyta > Magnoliopsida > Poales > Poaceae > Triticum > Triticum urartu. The sequence continues at coordinate 639,378,792 of NC_053028.1, read as the reverse complement.
GCAGCTGCGCTATTTATTACTTGGTCATTTACACAGACATTTTTGAGTTATTTCAAAACAATTTGGAAGAAGTTTAGTTTTTTCTAATGAAAAATAGTTCGTTCAATTTTGAAAAAAGTTCACGTATCTAAAAAATCATCGATTTTGGAAAAAAAAGTTCAATTTTTGAAAAAATATACTCCAATTTGAAAAAAGTTCATCGAATTTGAAAAAATATAGGACTTGTCAAAAATCACCATCTTAGAAAAAATTTCATCGAATTGGAAAAAAGTTCACCAATTTTGAAAATAAGTTTATCAGTTTAACAAAAGTTCATTCAATTTTAAAAAAATTCATCAATTCGTAAAAAAGTTCATTGAATTTCAAACAAAGTTCCTCGAAATTGAAAAAAAGTTCATCTAATTTCAAGAAGTTCATTGAATTTCAGAAGAAAAAAAAGTGCATTGATTTGAAGAAAAAGTTCATGTGCGTTACGCAAATATGCGTTAAATTCTTCCTTAATTCCTACTCGATCCATAAAGTCCTCTGAAGGCCATTCACAAGGCCGCACTGGGGCGTCCCTTGGTGGTTCATCATCAGCATCACGCATTGCAAGCCTGAGTCCTTGCTTCCTTGAAAGACCACCTTGGTACATTTTCCTAAACATATTTCTTCTTCTGAAAAATTTCTGAAATTTTTAGTAAGTTCAAATAAAAGTGAACCAAGCTCAACAAAATTGGTAGCAACTACTCCTACAAGTGCCTAGGACCTATATCATGCATTAGAACTACTTGGAACCATATAAATTTGACATGCAAGCTCAAGAACATGGTCACGTAGGCAGCACAAATTTACAATGAATAAAGTACTAGAACAAAAACTAATTGGACCAATGGAGGAGTCACATACCAAGGAACAATCCCCCAAAGAAGTTTTGTGAGAGATGCTTTGAGCAAGGAGATCGAAAATCGCAGCAAAATGAGCTAGAACTCGTGCTTGAGCTGGATGGTAATTTTTTTGGGAGGAAGAAGAAGTATGTGGGTGCAAGAATAAGTGGAGGGGAGCCACCATGGGCCCACGAGGCAGGGGCGCGCCCTGTAGGGGTGGGCACGCCCTAGACCCTCGTGGCCAGGTGCTTGCTCCCCTTGCTGTGTTCTCAGTGCCAGATATTCTTAAATATTCTAAAAAAATCATATTAAATTGGCATGACATTTGGAGAACTTTTATTTTTGGGGTTTTTTTGTATTGCACGGATAATTCAGAAAACTGACAGAAAATACTATTTTTTCTTTATTTCAACTAAATAACAAAAAGTAAAAGGAGGGTACACAAGGTTGTGCTTTCTAACTTCATCCATCTCATACTCATCAAAAGGAATCCACTAACAAGGTTGATCAAGTCTTGTTAACAAACTCATTTTGAGTAACATGAAACCGGAGAAATTTCGAATGACACTATGTTAGCTCAACGGGGATATGCACATCCCCAATAATAAGAATATCATATTTCTTCTTGACAGTAGGAAGAGGAAATTCAAAACCTCTAAAAATAATCGATGGGAATTTTCCAATAGAATTGATACTATGGACTTGAGGTTGTTTCCTCGGAAAGTGTACCGTATGCTCATTACCACTAACATGAAAAGTGACATTGCCTTTGGTGCAATCAATAACAGCCCCTGCAGTATTCAAAAAGGGTCTTCTAAGAATAATAGACATTCTATCGTCCTTGGGAATATCAAGAATAACAAAGTCCGTTAAAATAGTAACGTTTGCAACCACAACAGGCACATCCTCACAAATACCGACAGGTATAGTAGTTGATTTATCAGCCATTTGTAAAGATATTTCAGTAGGTGTCAACTTATTCAAATCAAGTCTACGATATAAAGAGAGAGGCATAACACTAACATCGGCTCCAAAATCACGTAAAGTAGTTTTAACACAGTTTCTTTTAATGGAGCATGGTATAGTGGGTACTCCTGGATCTCCAAGTTTCTTTGGTATTCCACCCTTAAAAGTGTAATTAGCAAGCATGGTGGAAATTTCAGCTTTCGGTATCTTTCTTTTATTAGTGACGATATCTTTCATATACTTAGCATAAGGATTCATTTTAAGCATATCAGTCAAACGCATACGCAAAAATATAGGTCTAATCATTTCAGCAAAGCGCTCAAAATCCTCATCATCCTTTTTCTTGGATAGCTTAGGAGGAAAAGGCATGGGTTTCTGAACCCATGGCTCTCTTTCCTTACCGTGTTTCCTAGCAACAAAGTCTCTCTTATCATAATGTTGATTCTTTGATTGTGGGTTATCAAGATCAACAGCAGGTTCAGCTTCTACATCATTATCATTGCTAGGTTGAGCATCAACATGAACATTATCATTAACATTATCACTAGTTTCATGTTCATTACCAGATTGTGTTTCAGCATCAGAAATAGAGGTATCATTGGGATTCTCAGGTGTGTCAATAATAGGTTCACTAGAAGCATGCAAAGTCCTATCATTTTTCTTTTTCTTCCTCTTAGAAGGACTAGGTGCATCAATATCATTTCTCTGAGAATCTTGCTCAATTCTCTTAGGATGGCCCTCGGGATACAAAGGTTCCTGGGTCATTTTACCACCTCTAGTCATAACTCTAACAACATTATCATTTTTCTTACTATTTAATTCATTGAGCAAATCATTCTGAGCTTTAAGTACTTATTCTACTTGAGTGGTAACCATAGAAGCATGTTTACTAATGAGTTTAAGTTCACCTTTAACTCTAGACATATAATCACCCAAGTGTTCAATCATTTAAGCATTTTGTTTCAATTGTCTACCAAAATAAGCATTGAAGTCTTCTTGCTTAACCATAAAGTTATCAAACTCATCCAAACATTGTCTAGCAAACTTAGTAGGAGGGATTTCAGCCTTATCGTATCTATAGAGAGAATTTACCTTTACTACATGTGTCGGGTTATCAAGACCATGTGTTTCTTCAATAGGTGATGGATTAAAATTATGCATTTCTTCGACAGGCGGTAAATTAAGACCATGTATTTCTTCAATAGGAGGTAAATTCTTAACATCTTTAGCTTTAATACCCTTTTCTTTCATAGATTTCTTTGCCTCTTGCATATCTTCAGGACTGAGAAATAGGACACCTCTTTTCTTCGGAGTTGGTTTAGGAATAGGCTCAGGAGTTGGCTCAGGAGCTGGCTCAGGAAGTGTCTAATTATTTTCATTTTTCAACATATTATTCAATAGAATTTCAGCTTCATCCAGTGTTCTTTCCCTGAAAACAGAACCAGCACAACTATCCAGGTGGTCTCCGGAAGCATCGGTTAGTCTATTATAAAAGATATCAAGTATTTCATTTTTCTTAAGAGGATGATCAGGCAAAGCATTAAGTAATTGGAGAAGCCTCCCCTAAGCTTGTGGGAGACTCTCTTCTTCAATGTGCACAAAATTATATATATCCCTTAAGGCAGCTTGTTTCTTATGAGCAGGGAAATATTTAGCAGAGAAGTAATAAATCATATCCTGGGGACTACGCACACAACCAGGATCAAGAGAATTAAACCATATCTTAGCATCACCCTATAATGAGAACGGAAATATTCTAAGGATATAAAAGTAGCGAGTTCTCTCATCATTAGTGAACAGGGTGGCTATATCATTTAATTTAGTAAGATGTGTCACAACAGTTTCGGATTTATAACCATAAAAAGGATCAGATTTAACCAAAGTAATTATATCAGGATCAATAGAGAATTCATAATCCTTATCAGTAACAAAGATAGGTGAAGTAGCATAAGCAGGATCATATTTCATTCTAGCATTCAGAGTTTTTTGTTTAAGCTTAGCTCATAATTTCTTAAGATCACTTCTATCATTGCATGCAAGAAAGTCTCTTTTAGTTTCTTCATCCATAACATAGCCCTCAGGCACAACATGCAATTCATATTTATTAGGAGAGCCTTCATCATCACTTTCATCAATATTATCTGTTTCAATAATTTCATTCTCTCTAGCCCTAGCAATTTGTTCATCAAGAAATTCACCAAGTGGCACAGTAGTATCAAGCATAGAAGTAGCTTCATCATAAGTATCATGCATAGCAGAAGTGGCATCATCAATAATATGCGACATATCAGAATTAATAGCAGAAGTAGGTTTAGGTGTCGCAAGCTTACTCAAAACAGAAGGTTAATCAAGTGCTGAGCCAGATGGCAGTTCCTTACCTCCCCTCGTAGTTGAGGGATAAATTTTTGTTTTCTCGTCTTTCAAATTCTTCATAATGATAAGCAGATATAAATCCCAAGTGACTCAAAGAATAGAGCTATGCTCCCCGGCAACAGCGCTAGAAAATAGTCTGGATAACCCACAAGTATAGGGGATCGCAACAGTTTTCGAGGGTAGAGTATTCAACCCAAATTTATTGATTCGACACAAGGGGAGCCAAAGAATATTCTCAAGTATTAGCAGCTGAGTTGTCAATTCAACCACACCTGGAAACTTAATATCTGCAGCAAAGTGTTTAGTGGCAAAGTAATGTGATAGTAGTGGTAACGATAGCAAAAGTAACGGTAGCAAAAGTAATATTTTTGGTGTTTTATAGTGATGATAACAATAGCAATGGAAAAGTAAATAAGCGAAGAACAATATATGGAAAGCTCGTAGGCAATGGATCAGTGATGGAGAATTATGCCGGATGTGATTCATCATGTAACAGCCATAACATAGGGTGACACAGAACTAGCTCCAATTCATTAATTTAATGTAGGCATGCATTCCGAATATAGTCATACGTGCTTATGGAAAAGAACTTGCATGACATCTTTCATCCTACCCTCCCGTGGCAGCGGGGTCATAATGGAAACTAAGGGATATTAAGGCCTCCTTTTAATAGAGTACCGGACCAAAGCATTAACACATAGTGAATACATGAACTCCTCAAACTACGGTCATCACCGGGAGTGGTCCCGATTATTGTCACTTCAGGGTTGCCGGATCATAACACATAGTAGGTGACTATAGACTTTCAAGATAGGATCAAGAACTCACATATATTCATGAAAACATAATAGGTTCAGATCTGAAATCATGGCACTCGGGCCCTAGTGACAAGCATTAAGCATAGCAAAGTCATAGCAACACCAATCTCAGAACATAGTGGATACTAGGGATCAAACCCTAACAAAACTAACTCAATTACATGATAAATCACATCCAACCCATCACCGTCCAGCAAGCCTACGATGGAATTACTCACGCACGGCGGTGAGCATCATGAAATTGGTGATGGAGGATGGTTGATGATGACGACGATGGATTCCCCTCTCTGGAGCCCCGAACGGACTCGAGATCAGCCCTCCCGAGAGAGTTTAGGGCTTGGCGGTGGCTCCATATCGTAAAAGGCGATGAATCCTTCTCCCTGATTTTTTTTCTCCCCGAACATGAATATATGGAGTTGGAGTTGATATCGGTGGAGCTCCAGGGGGCCCACGAGGCAGGGGGCGCGCCCAGGGGGCAGGCGCGCCCCCACCCTCGTGGCTAGGGTGTGTGCCCCCTGGCCTTGATTCTTTGCTAGTATTTTTTATTATTTCCAAAAATAATCTCCGTGGAGTTTTAGGTCGTTCCGAGAACTTTTGTTTCTGCACATAAATAACACCATGGCATTTCTGCTGAAAACAGCGTCAGTCCGGGTTAGTTCCATTCAAATCATGCAAGTTACAGTCCAAAACAAGGGCAAAAGTGTTTGGAAAAGTAGATACGACAGAGACGTATCAAACAACAGCTTCCTTGTCGTTCTTCTTGAAGTTCCCTTTCTTCCCTTTGCCCTTCTTCTTGAAACTAGTGGTCTTGTTGACCATCAACACTTGATGCTCCTTCTTGATTTCTACCTCGGCAGCATTGCGAAGAGCTCGGGAATTGCCTTATCCATCCCTTGCATATTATAGTTCGTCACGAAGCTTTTGTAGCTTGGTGGCATTGATTGAAGAACTCTATCAATGACACTATCAGCGGGAAGATTAACTCCCAGTTGAGTCAAGTGGTTGTGGTACCCAGACATTCTGAGTATATGTTCACTGACGGAACTATTCTCCTCCATCTTGCAGTTCTAGAACTTATTGGAGACTTCAAAATTTTCAATTTGGGCATTTGCTTGAAATATTAACTTCAACTACTTGAACATCTCATATGCTCCATGACGTTCAAAACGTCGTTTAAGTCCCGATTCTAAGCCGTAAAGCATGGCATACTAAACTATTGAGTAGTCATCAGCTTTGCTCTGCAAGACGTTCATAACATCTACTGTTGCTCCTGCAGCGGGCTTTGCACCTAGCGGTGCTTCCAGGACGTAATTCTTCTGTGCAGCAATGAGGATAACCCTCAAGTTATGGACTCAGTCCGTGTAGTTGCTACCATCATCTCTCAACTTAGCCTTCTCTAGGAACGCATTAAAATTCAACGGAACAACAGCACGGGCCATTTATCTACAACAACATAGACATGCAAAATACTATCAGGTACTACGTTCATGATAAATTAAAGTTCAATTAATCATATTACTTAAGAACTCCCACTTAGATAGACATCCCTCTTGTCATCTAAATGATCACGTGATCCATATCAACTAAACCATGTCCGATCATCATGTGAGATGGAGAAGTTTTCAATGGTGAATATCACTATGTTGATCATATCTACTATATGATTCACGCTCGACCTTTCGGTCTCAGTGTTCCGAGGCCATATCTGCATATGCTAGGCTCATCAAGTTTAACCTGAGTATTCTACTTGTGGAAAACTGGCTTGCACCCGTTGTATGTGAACTTAGAGCTTATCACACCTGATCATCACGTGGTGTCTCGGCACGACGAACTGTAGCAACGGTGCATACTCAAGGAGAACACTTCTACCTTGAAATTTAGTGAGAGATCATCTTATAATGCTTCCGTCGTACTAAGCAAAATAAGATGCATAAAGGATAAACATCACATGCAATCAATATAAGTGATATGATATGGCCATCATCATCTTGTGCCTTTGATCTCCATCTCCAAAGCACCGTCATGATCACCATCGTCACCGGCTTGACACCTTGATCTCCATCATATCATCGTTGTCATCTCGCCAACTATTGCTTCCACGACTATCGCTACCGCTTAGTGATAAAGTAAAGCAATTACATGGGGATTGCATTTCATACAATAAAGCGACAACCACATGGCTCATGCCAGTTGCCGATAACTTTGTTACAAAACATGATCATCTCATACAACAATTTATATAATCACGTATGAACCATATCACAACACAACATGCCCTGCAAAAACAAGTTAGACGTCCTCTACTTTGTTGTTGCAAGTTTTACGTGGCTGCTACGGGCTTAGCAAGAACCGTTCTTACCTATGCATCAAAAACCACAACAATTTTACATCAAGTGTGCTATTTTAACCTTCAACAAGGACCGGGCGTAGTCACACTCGATTCAACTAAAGCTGGAGAAACAGACACCCACTAGCCACCTATGTGCGAAGCACGTCGGTAGAACCAGTCTCATGAACGCGGTCATGTAATGTCGGTCTGGGCTGCTTCATCCAACAATATCGCCGAATCAAAGTATGACGTGCTGGTAAGCATTATGACTGTTATCGCCCACAACTCTTTGTGTTCTACTCGTGCATATAACATCTACGCATAGACCTGGCTCGGATGCCACTGTTGGGGAATGTAGTATTTCAAAAAAATTCCTACGATCACGCAAGATCTATCTAGGAGAAGCATAGCAACGAGCGGGGAGAGTGTGTCCACGTACCCTCGTAGACCGAAAGCGGAAGCGTTAAGTAACGCGGTTGATGTAGTCAAACGTCTTCATGATCCAACCGATTAAGTACGGAACGCACGGCACCTGCGTGATCTGCACACGTACAGCTCAGTGACGTCCCTCGAACTCTTGATCCAGCTGAGGCCGAGGGAGAGTTTCGTCAGGACTACGGCATGGTGACGGTGATGATGAAGTTACCGGCGCAGGGCTTCGCCTAAGCACTGCAACGATATGACCGAGGTGTGTTTCTGTGGAGGGGGACACTGCACACGACTAAGAGAAACTTCTTTGTGCCTTTGGGGTGGCCCCCTCCCACGTATATAAAGGGGGGAGGGAGGAGGAGGCCGGCCAAGGTGAGGAGGCACGCCATGGGGGGGGGCAATCCTACTCCAAGTAGGATTCGCCCCCCCTTTCCTATTCCAACAAGGAGAGGGGGGAGGGATAGGGAGGAGAGAAGGAAAGGGGGGTCGGCCCCCCTAGTCCAATTCGATTTGGGGTAGGGGGGTGCGCCCCACACTTTGGCCCGCCTGCTCTCTTGCACCAATAGGCCCATGAGGCCCAATAAGCCCCCACGGGGTTCCGGTAACCCCCCCGGTACTCCGGAAAATACCCAATCCACCTCAGAATTATTCCGGTGTCCGAATATAGTCTTCCAATGTATCAATCTTTATGTCTTGACCATTTCGAGACTCCTTGTCATGTCTGTGATCTCATCTGGGACTTCGAACTACCTTCGGCACACCAAAACACATAAACTCGTAATACCGATCGTCATCGAACGTTAAGTGTGCTGACCCTACGGGTTCGAGAACTATGTAGACATGATGACACTCATCTCTGGTCAATAACCAATAGCGGAACCTGGATGCTCATATTGGCTCCCACATATTCTACGAAGATCTTTATCGGACAAACCGCACAACAACATACGTTGTTCCCTTTGTCATCGGTATGTTACTTGCCTGAGATTCAATTGTCGGTATCACTATACCTAGTTCAATCTCGTTATCGGCAAGTATCTTTACTCGTTCCGTAATGCATCATCCTGTAACTAACTCATTAGTTACATTGCTTGCAAGGCTTATAGTGATGTGCATTACCGAGACGGCCCAGAGATACCTCTCCGACAATTGGAGTGACAAATCCTAATCTCGATCTATGAAAACTCAACAAACACCATTGGAGACACCTATAGAGCATCTTATAATTACCCAGTTACATTGTGACGTTTGATATCACACTAAGTGTTCCTCCAGTATTTGGGAGTTACATAATGATACGTCTCCAATGTATCTATAATTTTTGATTGTTCCATGCTATTATATTATCTGCTTTGGATGTTTAATAGGCTTTATTATGTACTTTTACATTATTTTTGGGACTAACCTATTAACCAAAGGCCCAGTGCAAATTGCTTTTTTTGCCTATTTCAGTGTTTCGCAGAAAAGGAATATCAAACGGAATCCAAACGGAATGAAACCTTCGCGAGGATCGCTTTTGGAACAAATGCAATCCAGGAGACTTGGAGTGGACGTCAACAAAGCAGCGAGGAAGCCACGAGGCAGGGAGGCACGCCCCCACCCTCGTGGGCCCTTCGCAGCTCCACCGACCTACTTCTTTCGCCTATATATACTCATATACCCTGAAAACATCCAGGAGCACCAGGAAACCCCATTTCCACCGCCTCAACATTCTGTACCCGTGAGATCCCATCTTGGGGCCTTTTCCGGCGCTCCGCCGAAGGGGGAATCGATCACGGAGGGCTTCTACATCAACACCATAGCCTCTCCGATAATGTGTGAGTAGTTTACCACAGATCTTCGGGTCCATAGTTATTAGCTAGATGGCTTCTTCTCTCTCTTTGGATCTCAATACAAAGTTCTCCTCGGTTCTCTTGGAGATCTATTCGATGTAATTCTTTTTGCGGTGTGTTTCTCGAGATCGATGAATTGTGGGTTTATGATCAAGATTATCTATGAACAATATTTGGTTCTTCTCTGAATTCTTATATGTATGATTTGATATCTTTGCAAGTCTCTTCGAATTATCAGTTTGGTTTGGTGTACTAGATTGATCTTTCTTGCAATGGGAGAACTGCTTAGCTTTGGGTTCAATCTTGCGGTGTCCTTTCCCAGTGACAGCAGGGGCAGCAAGGCATGTATTGTATTGTTGCCATCGAGGATAAAAAGATGGGGTTTATATCATATTGCTTGAATTTATCCCTCTACATCATGTCATCTTGCTTAATGCGTTACTCTGTTCTTATGAACTTAATACTCTAGATGCATGCTGGATAGTGGTCGATATGTGTAGTAATAGTAGTAGATGCAGAATCGTTTCGGTCTATTTGCCACGGACATGATGCCTATATACATGATCATGCCTAAATATTCTCATAACTATGCACTTTTCTATCAATTGCTCGACAGTAATTTGTTCACCCATCGTAGATTATACTATCTTGAGAGAAGCCACTAGTGAAACCTATGGCCCCCGGGTCTATCTTCCATCATATTATTTTGCTATCAATTTGCTATTTCTGCCACCATTTATTTTGCAATCTTTACTTTCCAATCTATATCATAAAAATACCAAAAATATTTATCTTATTATCTCTATCAGATCTCACTTTTGCAAGTGGCCATGAAGGGATTGACAACCCCTTTATCGCGTTGGTTGCAAGGTTCGTATTTGTTTGTGCAGGTACAAGGCGACTTACGTGTAACGTCCTACTGGATTGATACCTTGGTTCTCAAAACTGAGGGAAATACTTATGCTACTTTGTTGCCTCACCCTTTCCTCTTCAAGGGAAAACCAACGCATGCTCAAGAGGTAGCAAGAAGGATTTCTGGCGCCGTTGTCGGGGAGGCTTACGCCAAGTCAAGTCAAGATTTGATCTCCCAGCAACTAGCCATTTCTGGCGCCGTTGCCGGGGAGATCTACGCTCAAGTCAAGACATACCAAGTACCCATCACAAATTCTTATCCCTCGCATTACATTATTTGCCATTTGCCTCTCGCTCCTCTCCCCCACTTCACCTTTCCCGTTTTATTTGCCTCTTCTCCATTCTCCTTTTTGTTCGCCTTCTTCCCGTATGTATCTTTGTTTGTGTTTCCATGTGCCTTCTATTTTCTTGCATCTTTGCTTGCTAAAAATCTATTGATATGGATCCACTTAAAGTGTTCTACTTGGATCATCTTCGATCCTTATGCGCTCGTGCTGAAACCCCAACTAGCCTAGTTGATGGGAAATCTTTAGACGAGCATGCTCATTTTGTGCATCATCGTTTGTCTAAAAAGGGAGACTCTTATGGGATCAAATAAACAGATTGTTGTGTTATGCTTGGAATCTTTGTGAAATTTATGATTTTAGTTGTTGCTCTAAGAACCCTAAAAAAAACCTCCCCTACCTATGTGAGTTTAATGATATTGAAATCTTATCTTCTTATGAAAAGGGTGTTTATAGTTACTACGATATCGAACAAATTGAAGAATTTGTTGCTTTTAAGGGTGCTTATGAAGTTGCTTCTTTGATTGAAAAGTATGATATTACTCTCTACGAATCTGAAAATTTAGACATACTTAAATATTGCTATGAAAACTATGCTCATAATGTCTATGTCAAAGAATTTATTGAAAGAATGACCATTGCTTTGGAAGAAAATAATGATATGCATGAATCTATAGATAATTATGATTCTGATGATTTGATTGAAATATCTCTTGATGAACATGATGCTTGCTATTCTTGTGGCCATGATGCCAATATTTATGAAGATGAATTTGCTATAGTTCCTTATGTTAAACATGAGATCATTGCTATCGCACCTATACTTGATAGTTCCTTTGATGTAAAGCATGATTGCAATGATGTTACTATAAATTCTCTTAATGTCAATTGTGTTAATGATATGCAAAACCTCAAGCTTGGGGATGCTAGTTTTGCTATGACTACTATTTTTTTGCAATGATCATGATTGGGGTGATTCTTCTTATGATCTTGAAAATTTATTTAAGTCCCATGATGAATATGACATTGATAATAATGTTTGCAATAATATTGAAAATGGGTTTGGAAGAGTGTCAACTTTAGATCCCACATATTTGGAGAATGTTCAATCTTATGAAGTTTTTGGTAAAAGTGGGTTCGGAGAGGTCATGACTTTAGTTAATGTTAATCCCACTATTTTGGAAGAGTGTCAACTTCGCATACATGTGGATCGTGTTAAGAATATGTTTTGTGATAGCTATATTGTTGAATTTGCTTATGATCCTACATGTAATTATTATGAGAGAGGAAAATATGGTTGTAGAAATTTTCATGTTACTAAATTACCTCTCGTTATGTTGAGATTGCTATTGTTTCTTTCCGCTTCCTTGCATATGCTAGTCTTTGCTTGCTATGATAGTTTGTTTCCCTATAAGATGCCTATGCATAGGAAGTATGTTTGACTTAGATGTGTTTGTCACGTGTTTCATGATGCTCTCTTTGTGCTTCAATTCTTGTCTTTCGTGTGAGCATCATTGAAATTATCAATGCCTAGCTAGGGGCGTTAAACGATAACGCTTGTTGGGAGGCAACCCAATTTTATTTTTGTTCCTTGCTTTTTGTTTCTATTTAGTAATAAATAATTCATCTATCCTCTGTTATGATTGTGTTTTTTATGTATTAATTAGTGTTTGTGCCAAGTAAAGCCTTTAGGATCTTCTTGGATGATTGTTATTTGATCTTGCGGTAAAAAACAGAAAGTATGTGCTTACGAGAATAATTTTAATTTTTATCAGAGAGCGATAAAATACTGATTCCAATTGTAGTAGATAAATATAAAAAATATTTAGGATTTCCTAATTTCTCAGAATTTTTTGAGTTACAGAAGTATTCGAAACCTATAGATTGCTACAGACTGTTCTGTTTTTGACAGATTCTGTTTTTCGTGTGTTGTTTGCTTATTTTAATGAATTTATGTCCAGTATTTGGGGGGGGGGGGTACGAACCTTAGATAAGTTGGAATACAGTAGGTTTAACACCAATAAAATAAAGAGTTCATTACAATACCTTGAAGTGGTGGTTTGTTTTCTTATACTAACGGAGCTCATGAGATTTTCTGTTGAGTTTTGTGTTGTAAATTTTTCAAGTTTTTGGGTAAAGAGATTTGATGGATTTTGGAATAAGGAGTGGCAAGAGCCTAAGCTTGGGGATGCCCAAGGCACCCCAAGGTAAAATTCAAGGACAACCAAAAGCCTAAGCTTGGGGATTCGTCTTCGTCTATCGGTAACTTTACTTGAGGCTATATTTTTATTCACCACATGATATGTGTTTTGCTTGGATTGTCTTGTATGATTTGAGTCTTTGCTTATTAGTTTACCACAATCATCCTTGCTGTACACACCTTTTGGAGAGACACACATGAGTCATAATTTATTAGAATACTCTATGTTCTTCACTTATATCTTTTGAGCTAGATAATTTTGCTCTGGTGCTTCACTTATATCTTTTAGAGCATGGTGGTGGTTTTATTTTATAGAAATTATTGATTTCTCATGATTCACTTATATTATTTTGAGAGTCCTTTAGAACAGCATGGTACTTTGCTTTGGCTATAAAATTAGTCCTAATATGATAGGCATCCAAGATGGGTATAATAAAAACTTTCATATAGAGTGCATTGAATACTATGAGAAGTTTGATACTTGATGATTGTTTTGAGATATGAAGATGGTAATATTAGAGTCGTGCTAGTTGAGTAGTTGTGAATTTGGGAAATACTTGTGTTGAAGTTTGCAAGTCCCATAGCATGCACGTATGGTAACTGTTGTGTGGAAAATTTGAAACATGAGATGTTCTTTGATTGTCATCCTTATGAGTGGCGGTCGGGGACGGGCGATGGTCTTTCCTACCAATCTATCCCCCTAGGAGCATGCGCGTAATGCTTGGTTTTTGATGACTTGTAGATTTTTGCAATAAGTATGTGAGTTCTTTATGACTAATGTTGAGTCCATGGATTATACGCACTCTCACCTTTCCATCATTGCTAGCCTCTTCGGTGCCGAGCATTGCCCTTTCTCACCTTGAGAGTTGGTGCAAACTTCGCCGGTGCATCCAACCTATGTGATATGATACGCTCTATCACACATAAACCTCCTTATATCTTCCTCAAAACAGCCACCATACCTACCTATTATGGCATTTCCACAGCCATTCCGAGATATATTTCCATGCAACTTTCCACCGTTTCATTTATTATGACACGCTTCATCATTGTCATATTACTTTGCATGATCATGTAGTTGACATCGTATTTGTGGCAAAGCCACCATGCATAATTTATCATACATGTCATTCTTGATTCATCGCCCATCCCGGTACACCGCCGAAGGCACTCATATAGAGTCATATTTTGTTCTAGTATCGAGTTGTAATCATTGAGTTGTAAATAAATAGAAGTGTGATGATCATCATTAATAGAGCATTTTCCTAAAAAAGAGAAAGTCCAAATAAAAAAGGCCCAAAAAAGAAATAAAAGGGACAATGCTACTATCCTTTTTTCCACACTTGTGCTTCAAAGTAGCACCATGATCTTCATGATAGAGAGTCTCTTATTTTTCACTTTCATATACTAGTGAGATTTTTTCATTATAGAACTTGGCTTGTATATTCCAACAATGGGCTTCCTCAAATGCCCTAGGTCTTCGTGAGCAAGCAAGTTGGATGCACACCCACTTAGTTTCTTTTGTTGAGCTTTCATACATTTATAGCTCTAGTGCATCCGTTGCATGCAGTCCCTACTCCTTGCATTGACATCAATTGATGGGCATCTCCCTAGCCCGTTGATTAGCCGCGTCAATGTGAAACTTTCTCCTTTTTGTCTTCTCCACACAACCCCCACCATTATACTCTATTCCACCCATAGTGCTATGTCCATGGCTCACGCTCATGTATTGCGTGAGAGTTGAAAAAAGTTTGAGATTACTAAAGTATGAAACAATTGCTTGGCTTGTCATCGGGGTTGTGCATGATGAGAGCATTTTTGTGTGACAAAAATGAAGCATAGCCAAACTATATGATTTTGTAGGGATGAGCTTTATTTGGCCATGTTATTTTGAGAAGACATAATTGCTTAGTTAGTATACTTGAAGGATTATTATTTTTATGTCAATATTAAACTTTTATCTTCAATCTTTCGGATCTGAACATTCATGCCACAATAAGAAAATTACATTGAAAATTATGTTAGGTAGCATTCCACATCAAAAATTCTGTTTTCTATAATTTACCTACTCGAGGACGAGCATGAATTAAGCTTAGGGATGCTTGATACGTCTCCAACGTATCTATAATTTTTTATTATTCCATGCTATTATATTATCTGTTTTGGATGTTTAATGGGCTTTATTATGCACTTCTATATTATTCTTGGGACTAACCTATTAACCAAAGGCCCAGTGCAAATTGCTGTTTTTTTGTGCCTATTTCAGTGTTTCACAGAAAAGGAATATCAAACGGAATGAAACCTTCGCGAGGATCGTTTTTGGAACAAACGCAATCCAGGAGACTTGGAGTGGACGTCAAGGAAGCAACGAGGAAGCCACGAGGCAGGGAGGCGCGCCCTCCACCCTCGTGGGCCCCTCGCAGCTCCACCGACCTACTTCTTTCGCCTATATATACTCATATACCCTGAAAACATCCAGGAGCACCACGAAACCCTATTTCCACCGCCTCAGCCTTCTGTACCCGTGAGATCCCATCTTGGGGCCTTTTCTAGCGCTCCGCGGGAGGGGGAATCAATCATGGAGGGCTTCTAACACTGGTATAAAAAGGGCTTGTTGTCCCGGTTCTGGAACCGGGACTAAAGGGTCGGTACTAATGCCCTGTCCCTTTATTCCCGGTTCAATTCAGAACCGGGACAGATGGGCCTCCACGTGGCCTGTGCGCGGAGCCCAGGCAGGAGACCCTTTGGTCCCGGTTGGTGGCACCAACCGGGACCAATAGGCATCCATGCGTCAGCATTTCTATGGTTGGGGTTTTTGTTTTTTTTGAAAGGGGGGGGGGGGTTGGGGGGTTTTGGGGGGTTAATTTAGGTGTTTCATATATTATGTTAGCTAGCTATAATTAATAGAGAGAAGTGTCCTCTCTTATGTCCGTGCTTGGTCGACGCTATGTACTATACATACGTATAGAGAGGAATAGACACGCTAGCTAGCTAGTAAGCAAACGAAGGAAACAGAAGATCGTCATGAACATATATGCATACAGAGAGAAGTGATATCGACCACCTCTCCTTCTTCGAGAGATTGGTCGAACAACAAGTTCTCGTATATCTATCCGACACTACCGGCTACATATATTCAATAATTATCTCTTACAAATATAATCATACGGACTCAGGGTCCACATAGTATTCTCCGTCTTCAGGGATCACGTTGTCAAGAAAGAATTCCGCCAATTCCTCTTGAATTGCTCGCATGCGAGCTGGTGCTAGGAGTTCATCCCGCTTCCGAAACATCTAATTTAAAGAAGGCGGTCAATACATATATATATATATATATATATGAATGAATGAAACTCAACACAAATGATGGTAATAAAATAAAATTGTGAATGTTGTTATTTACGTACTTCATATTGTTCGTCAGTGTAGCCCCGCTCACAGGTCGTGTGGCGGATGGACTCGCAAACGTAGTATCCACAGAAATCATTCCCTTGTTCCTGCCACAACCACTTTACAAGAAATAGAGGTCAATCAAACTGATAAGCAAGAATGTCAAATGGTATTGATGAAAATAGCGCTTGAATGACTAGTAGATGCGCGGAACATGCTACTATAGTACTTCCTTTCGGGTGTCTAAATTGCAGCTCCTTCGGCAGTCCCGGAGCTTTTCTGGTGAATTTTCTCCAAACCCTGCCGGACAAAGAAAACAAATACTTGATATATCAGGAAATGAACAAAGTTGCTGATATGGTGGATAATGATCGATTTAACTTACTTCTCGAGTATTTGAGTCATGTCTGCACAGTCCTGGGGATCTTTTCGTCTTGAGTCTAAGACGGTTACTAGTCCCTGCTCAAGCTTAATCTCTAGGAGAATATAGTGGAAACTGCACACGCATGCATAACTCATCAATTACATTACTATAACCTTGACTAATATATAAGGGAAACCGAATACGCACAAGACAGTAACACTCACTTGAAGTTATAAGGAAAGAGTATTATATCTTTGTTTTCATTTATTACCAACGATCATAGCAAGTTGGCCTCGGTAGCCGCGGCATGAAATTTAACCTGAGTTGCATCTATGAGATATGTGTTAATGAACCCAATATCACCGACTTGTCTTTTCTTCAATTCGGCGAGCTTCAATCTGCATAATATAGTGAGGATGATTATAAATACATGCAATGAAAGAGCTGAGCTATATAGAGAGACTTAATGACAGAAGTACTACTACTTACAGACAGTAGAAGGCAACCGTTGTTTTATCGAGGGCCAATTGATTGAAAAACTGATAGAACTCCTCAAATGGAACAGGCAACAGTTCAATTCCAATGAGGTCATGCTCCTTTTTTACTTTCACATACAAAGTACTCCTCCCCCCAGAGTCTCTGCAGATTTTCAAGTACCAATCATGCAATCTTCGCATCATCGTTGATAGAGATCTTTCATCTTTGACGAGAGGCTTCCCGTACTCATATCTTTGTATCTGCACCTCCATGGGTTCATAATGTACATCGTCGGGCAGGTAATCTGCAAGATTGCTATAACCGGGCACCATCCTCGGATCATTAGCGACGTTGTGGCTAGGCACCTTGAGCGGGGGGCACGATTGCTTTGCTTGTTCGCCGAGCTGGGAAATTTGTTTCCCAGCTCGTCATTCTTTCAGCCTTTGATCACTGACAGTACTTCCCGACCACTCCGCTTCGACAAATTCCTTTCCAATAATGCGCTCACCTTTCGGCGGAGACTTGGGTGGTTTTGTCAGGGCAGCCAGAGTGCGCTTCGCTTTCACCGGATCTACCTTCTCCTCCGGAAGTGGATGTCTCTTTGCTTTCAACCCTTGAAACCAGTCATCCACTTCGGTTCGTGCGATCTCGGCGTTCTCCTCCGGGGTCCTCTCGTATGGTAACTTCTCTGGAGTCTTCAGAGAAGGACCGAATCTGTATGTCCTCTCGCCTCTGGCTGTACTGCTAGACGCCGGCCGAGCAGACAGAGCGGTTGTCTTCTTTACTTGCTTACGAGGCGGAGGAGAAGGACTACGACGCGCCGGAGCAGCCGGAGCGGCGGCAGGTCTCTTCCGCCCTTGCTGACGAGGCGGAGAAGGAGGAGGCTGGCTGCTCGGGCGCGTCGGCGCAGGCGGAGTGCCGCCACGCGCTGGAGAAGGAGCCGGTCAAGTGCCTTGATCGTCACTCGCCGGAGGAGGAGGCAGTGGAGGAGGCAGAGTGCCCTGACTCGCCGGAGGAGGAGGCGGTGGAGGAGGCGGAGTGCCCTGACTTGCCGGAGGAGGAGGAGGAGGCGGAGGCGTCCAGTTCGGAAGGTTGATGAGCTCCTTCCGCCATAGGCATGGAGTCTTCAGAGCAGACCCCAGCCTAGTCTCCCCTTCACCGGTAGGGTGGTCAAGCTGGAGGTCCTCAAATCCCTCCGTTATTTCATCCACCATCACCCTAGAATATCCTTCTGGAATCGGCCGGCAGTAAAAAGTTGCGCCAGGTTCAGTAGGATAAACAGAGCCAACAACCGCCTTGACCTTCAAATTCATCCATTGCGTCATAAGGTGGCAATTTTGAGACTCCGTGATAGCATCCACGGGATAGCTGGCAGGAGCCGTCAAGGCATGCTCCGGCTGAAGCAGCTCGGTGGAAGCCACGCTGCTTCTCCGCTGAGATGGCGGGGTAGCTTCGGGGGAAGCTTCGGCAGTAAGTTTGCTACGATTTGCTTCTCGTTCCTCTATCGCTTGTACCCTTGCTTACAGCGCCTGCATTTGGGTCTGCTGCACTTTTTTCCTCCTCTCATGGGATTTGTAACCGCCTGCGTCCGGAAACCCAACCTTCCACGGAATGGAGCCTGGCGTGCCTCGTGTCCGTCCAGGGTGCTCAGGATTCCCGAGGGCCATTGTGAGCTCGTCGTTCTCTCTGTCTGGAAAGAACGTCCCTTGCTGCGCTTTTTCGATATAGTGCTGAAGCTTCCTGACTGGTATGTCCATTTGATCGTTCGTCCAAATGCACTTCCCTGTTACAGGGTCCAAGGTTCCGCCAGCCCCGAAGAACCAAGTCCGGCAATGGTCTGGCCAGTTAATTGTCTCTGGTTCGATTCCTTTATCAACCAGATCATTCTCAGTCTTGGCCCACTTAGGTCGGGCTACGAGGTAGCCACCTGACCCCGTGCTATGGTGATGCTTCTTCTTCGCAGCATTTTGCTTGTTTGTCGCCGACATCTTCTTACTCTTTTCCGATGTCTTGTGGGCCACAAATGCGGGCCAGTGATCTCTGATCTTCTTATATCTGCCCTTGAATTCTGGTGTCTCATTATTTTCGACAAACTTATTCAGCTCTTTCTTCCACCTCCTGAATAGTTCTGCCATCCTCTTAAGAGCAAAATACTTGATTAATTGCTCTTTAACTGGCTTCTCTGGATTATCCTCTGGCGGTAGGGTGAAATTTGACTTCAGCTCAGTCCAAAGATCATTTTTCTGCATATCATTGACATAAGACACCTCAGGGTCTTCTGTAGCCGGCTTAAACCATTGCTGGATGCTAATCGGGATCTTGTCCCTAACCAAAACCCCGCACTGAGCAACAAATGCGCTCTTTGTCCGGAGGGGTTCAAACGGTTGGCCGTCGGGCACGATTGCTATGATCTCAAACTTTTCATCCGAGCTCAACTTTTTCTTCGGGCCTCGTCTCTTTACCGAAGTTGTGCTCGATCCGGAGGGCTAGAAAAAAGAACAAAGACTTAATTAATATGTGTACATACCAAAGCAATGAATGCATCAATTAGCTAGTCAGCAGAAGCTTAACTAATATATATACCTGACCGGACTCGGTTCGGTCACCGGAGACGTCATCACGGTCTCCTTCTTGCACCGGCATTGGGTCACCGGAGCCGTCCTCACGGTCTCCTTCTTGCACCGGCATTAGGTCACCGGAGCCATCATAATCAGCTGCTTCCAGACCATCGGTCTCGTTGAGAAACAATGAGCAGATGGCATCACTTCCTCATGCGATTATGTCCCCCAACAACTCTTCTTGTACTTCGTCTCGGGCGGTGTCCATAGTTTCTACAAATATTGACAACATGGCAATTATTATTCAAACATGACAGATGGATATATTAGTGGCAAAAACGTAGAACTAATATTAATTAGTGGCCTCGACGCTGCTTCTCTAGGGTTTGGGGTGGCCTCGATGCTGTTTCTCTAGGGTTTGGGGTGGCCTCGACAATGCTTCAAGGATAAAAAAAGAAGAGGAAGAAGAAAAAAAAGAGGAGAAGAAAGAATAGAGCTTTCTTCTCCTCTTTTTTTTCTTCTTCTTCCTCTTTTTTTATTGGGAACGAGGGTCGTCGAGGGTCACCGAGCGATAGAGGAAACCCTAAATAGCAAGTATCGTGGGTGTGAGATACATGTGGCCGTCGGTGTCAGACACTACATCCACGTCCCACAAGTGACGTGGGCGTCGAAGCCCGCGCCACTTGTGGGACGTGGATGTAGTGTTTCTATTTAGGGTTTCTCCTCTACCGCTCGGCGACCCTCGACGACCCTCGTTCCCGATAAAATAAACAGGAAGAAGAAGAAAAAAAAGAGGAGAAGAAAGAATAGAGGAGAAGAACTCCTATATTCTTTCTTCTCCTCTTTTTTTCTTCTTCCTCTTCTTTTTTATCCTCTTCTTCCTCTCATGTTCGAGAGGATCGCCGAGGGGTCGGGAGGTTGCCTAGTGTGAAAGAATTCAACAAAACCATGTCTTCATCATTAGGCGAAAGTAACAGGTGCATGATGGTACGAAGCTGTCCAAAGTTATTTTGGAACGGAGTCCCAGATAAGATAATTCGCTTTTTGGTACAAAGTTCAGCAAGAACCTTCCAAATATTGTTATTTGGAAGGCCTTTGCTGAAATTCATACAAAAAGGCAAATTATCCTATCCGGGACACCATTCCAAAATAACTTTGGAGGACTTCGTCATGCCCTGGTTACTTCCGGCTAATGATGAAGCCATGGATTTTTTTAATACTTTGACACTAGGAAACCTCTCTTGACCCCTCGGCGATCCTCGACCCCTCGAACCCTCGATGACCCTGGACCCCTCGAACCCTCGACGACCCTAGACCCCCTCTCGACCCCCTCATGTCAAAGTTATCGGGTAGGGGGTATATCGACAACGACATACCCAATACATGCATACATACATACATATCACATGCATCCATACATATATGAACAAAATTAATATCTACTAATTAACAACCTAAATAAAAAAACTAATACATATAGGAAGAAGAAGAAAAAAGAAGAGAAGAAAGAATAGAGGAGAAGACTTCCTCTTCTTCCTCTCCTCTTCTTCTCCCTCTTCTTCTCCCTCTTCTTCCCCTTCTTCCCTCATCCCCCTAAACTAGTTCTCAACCCTCGACCCCCTAAACTAGTTCTCAACCCTCGACCCCCTAAACTAGTTCTCGACCCCCCTCATGTCGAAGTTATCAGGGAGGGGGTTTATCGACCCCCCCTCATGTCGAAGTTATCGAGGAGGGTTATATCGACCCCCCTCCTGTCGAAGTTAACGGGGAGGGGGTATATCGACAATGACATGCATGCATGGAAAAAATGCTATCCATCTATACATACATAGCCACATACATATATACATGGAAATAATGCTATGAAAAAAAATATGAACAAAAAAATGCTATGAACAAAAAAAATAATACACATAAACAAAAAAATACATATATGAACAAAAAATGCTCTGAACAAAAAAAATAATACACATATATGAACATCTATACATACATATAGGCACATACATATATACATTATATATACGTACAAAAAAATGAAAAAATGATAAACAGGTGGCGGCGGCTCACAGCAGCGAGGTTGACTGGCGAGGGCGTCGGCGAGGGCGTCAGATGGCTCGGGGAGGAGGGCGGCGAGGGCGGCACGGGCTCTGGGAGGAGGGCTCGGGGACGACGGCGAGATCGGGGGCGGCGCGGGCTTGGGGACGACGGCGAGCTCGAGGGGCGGCGTGAGCTCGAGGGGCGGTGCGGGCTTGGGGACGACAGCGAGCTCGAGGGGCGGCGCGAGCTCCGGGGCGGTGCGGGCTCGAGGGCGGCGCGGGCTCGTGGGCGGCAAGGGCTCGGGGGCGGCGCGGGCTCGAGGAGCGGGCGGCGGCGGCGACGAGGAGCGGGCGGTGACGGCGACGGTGACCTCGGGGCGGCGACGGCGAGCACGGGCAGCCTGGCGGCGTCGTCGGGGCGGGATCGAAGAAACTGAACCAAAATTTTCACAAGTGTGGCTTATATAGACGGAGCATTGGTCACGGTTCGTGGCACAAACCGTGATCAATGCCCCCCTTTAGTCCCGGTTGGTGCCACCAACCGAGACCAAAGGCCTCTTTTCAGCAGCCCAAAGGGCGGGAAGCGGCGGCCTTTGGTTTTGGTTGGTGGCACCAACCGGGACTAAAGGGGGGCATTCGTCACGATTTGTGCCATGAACCATGACCAGGCATTGGTCACGGTTTGTGCCACGAACAGTGACCAATGGTCCCCTTTAGTCCCGGTTGGTGCCACCAACCGGGACCAAAGGCCTTGTGCGGCTGCTGCGTCGAAAGTTTAGTCCCACCTCGCTAGTTGAGAGGGGTGCGCAGTGGTTTATAAGCCCCACTGCCGCACCCCTCTCGAGCTCCTCTCCATTGCAGGCTTACGGGCCTAATTGTCACTGCTATGCCTGTGGGCCTACTTGGCCTCCTGCGGGCCTGAATCCTGGCCCTTGGATGGGTTTCTAGTCGTATTCAGGACGTGGGAGCCGAGGAGGTGGCATTTTTTTGTTTTTTTGTTGCTTTATTTATTTTCTTTTGTTTTTTGCTTTATTTTTTAATTCTTTATGCTTTTACTTTTTTAGAAAAATTATAAACTTTCTGTTAGTGCCATTAGTTTTCAAATTTGAAAACACTTTTTTAGTTTTTTTTTTCTTTGTTGCTTTATTTATTTTATTTTTATGATTAACTTTACTATAAAAATAGTTTTTTCCTGTTTTTTGATTTGTTTTTTGCATTATTTATTTTCTTTTGTTTTTTGCTTTAATTTTTAATTCTGTTTGCTTTTAGGTTAGCAAAATTATAAACTTTCTGTTAGTGCCATTAGTTTTAGAAAAATTATATACTTTCTGTTAGTGCCATTAGTTTTCAAATTTGAATAGTTAAAATTTGAATTCTTTGAAAATTGTTTGAATCACAAGTTTGTGATTAACTTACTAAAAAATGAGAATAGATGTGCTTATAGAGAAAATTCAACCTAAATTCCTAGTAAATTTCTATGAATTTCAGAGAAATTCACTATGAATTTAGGTTAAACTTTTCTCTATTAGGGCATCTATTTTCACTTTGAGAGGAGCTCAACAAGGCAGAGAGGGAAGGGCTTATAAACTGGTGTGAGCCCCCTTCGGTTGGCGAGGTGGGACTAAACTCTGCTCGCAACGAGGACCAACCCTTTAGTCCCGGTTTGTGGCACAAACCGGGACTAATGGTCATGGGCCAGGGGCGAGGAGCAAAATTATAAACTTTCTGTTAGTGCCATTAGTTTTAGAAAGTTGAAAGTTGAAAGTTGGCATGGGCCAGGGACTAATGGTCATGGTATTACGAGGGCCGAACCATAAGACATGAAAGCATTTCAAATGAACTCTGAAAAAGTTGAAAGTTGGCATGGTATCATAATTTCACCCTCATAGCATGTGCATGTACAAAACGGACAATGGTAGCATGTTCGTGTGTTACAAAGTTGGCATGGTATCATCATAATAGTTGCGGGAGAAAGTCTTCACTTTTTCTTCGCTTGTGTCATTTGCTTATTGCGCCGTAACCATGGATAATCTTCATTGTTTATCAGGATGCTTGGGTCAGCCTTGACATTGAAGGGAGGAATTTCATGAAACTTTTCATAATCTTCAGACATGTCTGTCTTGCCGTCCACTCCCAGGATGTCCCTTTTTCCTGAAAGAACTATGTGGCACTTTGGCTCATCGTATGATGTATTCGCTTCCTTATCTTTTCTTTTTCTCGGTTTGGTAGACATGTCCTTCACATAGATAACATGTGCCACATCATTGGCTAGGACGAACGGTTCGTCAGTGTACCCAAGATTTTTCAGATCCACTGTTGTCATTCCGTACTGTGGGTCTACCTGTACCCCGCCGTCTTCCATCATAACCCCTATTTCTCCGTGCCTCATCCAAACATTATAGTGTATCATGAAACCCTTGTAAAGCAGGTGGGAATGAAGGATTTTCCGGTTAGAGTAAGACCTCGTATTCCCACATTCAGTGCATGGACAACACATAAAACCATTCTGCTTGT
This sequence comes from Triticum urartu, assembly GCF_003073215.2. Classification (NCBI taxonomy): domain Eukaryota; kingdom Viridiplantae; phylum Streptophyta; class Magnoliopsida; order Poales; family Poaceae; genus Triticum; species Triticum urartu. The sequence goes on along the minus strand of NC_053028.1, from coordinate 639,354,441 downwards.
TTGCCTCAGCCGCATCGAGAAACTCATGCACGCCCTTAATGTACTCGCGGGTGTGTCTGTCACCGTACATCCATTGCCGGTTCATCTGCGTGCATTATATATTATTAAGTGTCCAAATTAATAGAAGTTCATCATCACATTAAAACCAAAGTGCATACATAGTTCTCATCTAACAACATATAGCTCTCCAGAGCATCTAATTAATTAAACCATACATTGAAACTATGTAAAACATTTCAATGCGAAAACAAATGCGATCATAATCGCAACCAAGGTAACAATTGATCCAACGGCATAATGATACCAAGCCTCGGTATGAATGGCATATTTTCTAATCTTTCTAATCTTCAAGCGCATTGCATCCATCTTGATCTTGTGATCATCGACGACATCCGCAACATGCAACTCCAATATCATCTTCTCCTCCTCAATTTATTTTTATTTTTTCCTTCAACAAATTGTTTTCTTCTTCAACTAAATTTAACCTCTCGACAATAGGGTCGGTTGGCATTTCCGATTCACATACATCCTACATAAATAAAATCTATGTCACGTTGGTCGGCATAATTTTCATAAACAATAAATGAACCAATAGTTATAAAGATAATATATATACCACATCCGAATCATAGAGACAGGACGAGGGCCGACGGGGGTGGATACCAAAACCATCGCACTATATAAGATGCAATAATAAAAGTAAGAAAATAATACAAGTATCTATGTAAACATACAAGTAAGAATATTTTTCCTTTCAGAAAGAAGATAAGAACAAGAGGCTCACCACGGTGGTGCCGGCGATGAGCTCGGCGTGGGTGATCGACGGCGGTGAAGACGGGGACGGGGCGTGACGGACCGCTCAACCTAGACAAATATTATGGAAAATGGAGCTTGGAGGTCGAGCTTGGAGAGGAGAAAGCTTAAGTAGTGTGGCTCGGGAATTCCATCGAACACCTTGTGTGCATAGGAGGTGAGCTAGAGCACCACCAAGCCCTCTCCCCCTCGGCCAAAGAAAAACAGAGCACTGGGGTGCTCTGCTCGCGAGCGAGGGGTATATATAGGCACCTCATTGGTCCCGGTTGGTGACTTGATCCGGGACTAAAGGGGAGCCTTTGGTCCCGGTTCAAGCCACCAACCGGGACCAATGGTGGTGGGCCAGGAGCGAGGCCCATTGGTCCCGGTTCATCCCACCAACCGGGACCAAAAGGTCCAGATGAACCGGGACCAATGGCCCACGTGGCCCGGCCGGCCCCCTGGGCTCACGAACTGGGACCAATGCCCACATTGGTCCCGGTTCTGGACTGAACCGGGACTAAAGGGCTGACCCGGCCTGGACCAAAGCCCTGTTTTCTACTAGTGTAAATCAACACCATAGCCTCTGATGATGTGTGAGTAGTTTACCACAGACCTTTGGGTCCATAGTTATTAGCTAGATGGCTTCTTCTCTCTCTTTGGATCTCAATACAAAGTTCTCCTTGATTCTCTTGGAGATCTATTCGATGTAATTCTTTTTTGCGGTGTGTTTGTCGAGATCCAATGAATTGTGGGTTTGTGATCAAGATTATCTATGAATAATATTTGGTTCTTCTCTGAATTCTTATATGTATGATTTGATATCTTTGCAAGTCTCTTCGAATTATCAGTTTGGTTTGGCCTACTAGATTGATCTTTCTTGCAATGGGAGAAGTGCTTAGCTTTGGGTTCAATCTTACGGTGTCCTTTCCTAGTGACAACAGGGGCAGCAAGGCACGTATTGTATTGTTGCCATCGAGGATAAAAAAGATGGGGTTTATATCATATTGCTTGAGTTTATCCCTCTACATCATGTCATCTTGCTTAATGTGTTACTCTGTTCTTATGAACTTAATACTCTAGATGCATGTTGGATAGAGGTCGATGTGTGGAGTAATAGTAGGAGATGCAGAATCGTTTCGGTCTACTTGCCGCGGATGTGATGCCTATATACATGATCATGCCTATATATTCTCATAACTATGCTCTTTTCTATGAATTGCTCGACAGTAATTTGTTCACCCGTCGTAGATTATACTATCTTGAGAGAAGCCACAAGTGAAACCTATGGCCCTCGGGTCTATCTTCCATCATATTATTTTGCTATCAATTTGCTGTTTCTGCCGCCGTTTATTTTGCAATCTTTACTTTCCAATCTATATCATAAAAATACCAAAAATATTTATCTTGTTATCTCTATCAGATCTCACTTTTGCAAGTGGCAGTGAAGGGATTGACAACCCCTTTATTCGCGTTGGTTGCAAGGTTCTTATTTGTTTGTGCAGGCACAAGGCGACTTGCGTGTAACCTCCTACTGGATTGATACCTTGGTTCTCAAAACTGAGGGAAATACTTACGCTACTTTGTTGCATCACCCTTTCCTCTTCAAGGGAAAACCAACGCATGCTCAAAAGGTAGCACATAATCTCATAGTCATTGGAACATGTATAAGTCATGAAGAAAGCAATAGCAATAAACTAAACGATCATAGTGCTAAGCTAAGCTAACGGATGGGTCATGTCAATCACATCATTCTCTAATGATGTGATCCCGTTCATCAAATGACAACTCATGTCTATGGCTAGAAAACTTAACCATCTTTGATTAACGAGCTAGTCAAATAGAGGCATACTAGTGACACTCTGTTTGTCTATGTATTCACACATGTACTAAGTTTCCGATTAATGCAATTCTAGCATGAATAATAAACATTTACCATGATATAAGAAAATATAAATAATAACTTTATTATTGCCTCTCAGGCATATTTACTTCACTCTCCCCCTCGCGCCGCCGCCGGGCCGCTGCCCAAGATTCCGGCGAAAGCAACCGGCAGGAGCTCGCCAAAAGGCCGCCACACGCGCGAGGCCTCCCCTCTCCCTCCCTGCGCCGGCGGGCCGCCGGATTTGCGGACCCGCGAACCTTCATCGCGGGATGCCGGATTTGGCTTTTCCGGCCGCCGGTGGATGCGCCAAGAGATGGAGTAGAGTGGTCGGGGAGCATCTCCCGCAGCCACGGCAAGGGCGCATTGCCGCATGCAGGTACGGGTTCGTTCTCCCGGCGCCGCCGATGATTTGCGGGCATGGATTCCTCCGGCCATCCACCGGGATCGGCGCTCGCGCAGCAGCTCTATGGCTCGCCGATGCCGCTCATATAGTGCGATGACTGCACGCGGACAGTGCTGCGGCTAACTTCGGGCACGCCGAAGCACCCCAGATGGGTGTTCTTCAAATGCGAAAATGACGGGGTACGTGCACTTGTGGTAGCTCATTTTGATAGCTCATTCTTTGGTTCAATTGCGGTAGCTCATTTCAAACATGCTCATTCATGTGTGTTAGAAGATGGATGCTCATTTTGGTTTTGGGAAGGCGAATACATTGATTTATTGATAGGAAGAAACTTAATAGACGTTGACGCACTCCTTACAAGAATCGAAGGCAATGATGCGATTGCATGTGCAACTAGAGGGGAAGCAACGTCTACTTCTTTCAAACCAAAGATGAAGAAAGAAGAATGCAAAATCAAGAATCTGCAGATAAACAATGAATGTATGGAGAAGATATTAATCCAACTAATGGAAGCAGTTATGGAAGTTAGAAATCTTCTAAAATGTATACTTGTGGTTATTATTTTCTTTGGTCTTACTATTCTATCAAAGATTTGATGATGTCTTATGTATCCAATGTTATTGAAAAAGCAAAGAAATGCATTATGTTGGATCAAATTAAGGTGCAAACTTAGGTTTTCCGGGTTAGAAGGAGCTGCGTCAGATCAGACCCCGCAAAGCCGACCCGTAAAAGAGCATATTCCACGAATATCCTTTTTACGGGTCCGTTATGCGGGGTTTGTAACCAGGGCTGTCCGGCCTTTGCGGCCCGCAAAAACGTTTTTCCGTGATCTACAAACATGTTTTGCGGACCGGCGGGATGCAGGGTCTATTAGAGTTGCTCTAAGCTCTGCCGGTGATAGTGTCTTTGGGTTCCTGCAGCCATTGCATTGTACGAGTACTACATATAGTGGCCCCTGGCCAGGGTGTGGTCTGTGGTGCCGTGGCACGTCGCAGGACGCAAGTTGACGTAGACGTTAACCACTCGGCTTCTTCAGTGCCGTACTACTACTACTACTACTAATGGCCGGCACCACTGAGTGACTAAAGTCATGGAATTCTTCTACTGCCGATCAACAGGCTGTGCGTGAAAATCTTGACAAACTAGGTAGTAGTACAACCATACAAGTCTTTTGGCTCCTCAATGTGCATGTGTGTCTGCATGCGGTCTCGTGATTATGACCTAATGTGTGCGTGCAACACAGCGCGCACGTCTCTTGACATGGGGTCACCTTCCTATGCGTGATCGATCAACAGTGTCATATGGCATAGGATTTCCCAAACTTCACAGGTGTCGGTTCAAGCCCAGTCCTATAGTAACAGCTCCGTCCATGCATGTCTCTCTCTTGCATCGCATGCAGACGTGCCGTGGGAGGCATGGTTGTTTGACAAAACGCGATATTGATCGCTCACTTTCATTAGGAAAACACATTTCTCGTGCGTACCTTTTGGAAGCTAACATGAGTTGTTATTTTTTTGGTTCTAGGCTTCTAGCTAGGTATGTCATTGCATATTATCAATGAAAAAATTTACTACTCCCTACTCATATTGACTACTACGACCCCCTCCGTTTTCTAAATATAAGCATTTTTAGATATTTTAATATAAACTATCCACCTATGTATATAGACATATTTTAGAATATAAATTCACTCATTTTGCCTTGTATGTAGTTCACATTGTAATCTTTAAAAGAACTTATATTTAAGAACGGAGGGAGTACTTTGTTAGCCATGCGTGCACTGAAACAAGGAAATTTTTTTCCCCAAAAACTTGTAGGAGCGTCCACCACGATCTCTCCATCAAGTGATATGTACGTTGCCCCGACGTTCTCTGCATGCATTTCAAACACCGTTTCAACAAACCGGATGAAATTAATGCAAACACAACGGGTTTCATACAAACCGAACAAAAACATTTACATTTGGACATATTTTAACTAAAACAGATAAAACTATATGCACGTCTCGGCCACGCCAAGCTACATTCCCACGACACGGATACACTACGCTAGTCTAGGCCACTGCCCACTGATATCACACACGCACGCACATCACATATAGGTGGTGCTTGGCTAACATTAATTTAGATGTCCTCCGGATCGATTGATCGACTACGCATATAGATAGATAGATAGCATTGGTAAACCTCCTCCATCCCATATTCCCATCCCAGTCGTCAAACTACAATAATCCGGCAGCAATCTCAGCAAGACCTAGGCATTTCTTCTGGAGATTCCAAGCATCCGACTCCGGGTCGGGGCGGTGGCAGTAGACCTTAGGGTCGTAGTCCCCGTACTTGATGGTGGGATACAGAGCCTTCATCTTCTCGACATGGGCGGCGTGGTCTGCCGTGATCCTGGCCATGAACTCGTCATCGTCCCACTCATCGTCTTCGTCCGAGTCCTCCGACGCCACCTTATCGACCTCCTCCGACTTGGCCTTGACGGTGGCGAAAGCTGCCGCCTCCTCCTCCGCGGCCTTCGCCTTGGCCTTGACGGTGACCTCGCCGCCGTCCTCCTCCGCCTTCCTCTTGGAGCCGCACCCCGCCTTGACGATCAACGACGCCTCCTCCGCCAGCACCGCATCCGCCTGTTCCTTGTCCGCCTGGAACGCTGGGACGAGAGGAAAGCCCTCGTAGCCGGCGGCCATCGGCATCTTCTCGACCAACATCTCTCTCGCCGCCTGCTTCGTTAGGATTAGGGTTTGGTGAATTGGATTGGATTGGGGATTTCTCTCTCTCTCTCTCGCTGGATTGGATCTCAAGTTGTTGAAGGGAAACGCGAGGAGGAGGCGGCCGCTGGCGTGGCGTATATATGTCCAGGCCAACCGTAACCAACCTCGGGTCCGACTCGGGCGGGGCTCTTCCATCGTCATACTAGTTCATTGGGCCGGGCTTGGATGGGCTAGGCCCCACCATTTCTTTCTTTCCTTCTGCTAGCCTCTTGGGTAGTAGATAGAAAAAAAGATTCTAAAAAAAAGTAGATACAAGAAAATCTACTGACGCTAAGAAAACCACCCAAGAATTTTCAAAAACTGTGAATCGATAAAATGTTCGTGAATTCAAAATAATGTTCGAAAATTTCAAAAATATATACATGAATTTAAAAAACATTTTTTTAAATATGAATCCAAAAAAACACACATGAATTTCCAAAAAACATTCATGATTTATAAAAATATTTGTGCATCCAAAAAAATGTTCATGATTGAGCTTCAAAAAATATTAATATATTCATGAATTCTAAATTAAAAATAGAACCTATGCTTCAGCCATCGTTGAGTCAGACTCAATGCCCGACCACTGCAGAAGATAGAGGGAAAATGAAAGTCATTCCCTATGCTTCAGCCATAGGCTCTATCATGTATGCAACCAAACCTGATGTGTGTCTTGCTATTAGTTTAGCAGGGAGGTACGGAAGTAATCCAGGAGTGGATCATTGGACAGCGGTCAAGAACATCCTGAAATACCTGAAAAGGACTAAGGATATGTTTCTCATTTATGGAGGTGACAAAGAGCTCGTCGTAAACGATTGTGTCGATGCAAGCTTTGACATTGATCCGGATGACTCTAAGTCACAAACCGGATACGTGTTTATATTGAACGATGGAGTTGTCAGTTGGTGCAGTTCTAAGCAAAGCGTCGTGGCGGGATCTGCGTGCGAAGCGGAGTACATAGTTGCTTCGGAAGCAGCAAATGAAAGAGTCTAGATGAAGGAGTTCATATCCGATCTAGGTGTCATACCTAGTGCATCGGGTCCAATAAAAATCTTTTGTGACAATACTGGTGCAATTGCCTTGGTAAAAGAATCCAGATTTCACAAAAGAACCAAGCACATCAAAAGACGCTTCAATTCCATCCGCGATCAAGTTAAGAAATGAGACATAGAGATTTGCAAGATACATACGGATCTGAGTGTTGCAGACCCGTTGACTAAGCCTCTCTCACGAGCAAAACATGATCAGCACCAAGACTCCATGGGTGTTAGAATCATTACTGTGTAATCTAGATTATTGACTGTAGTGCAAGTGGGAGACTGGAGGAAATATGTCCTAGAGGCAATAATAAAGTTGTTATTTATATTTCCTTATATCGTGATAAATGTTTATTATTCATGCTAGAATTGTATTAACCGGAAACTTAGTTCATATGTGAATATATAGACAAACAAAGTGTCACTAGTATGCCTTTACTTGACTAGCTCGTTGAATCAAAGATGGTTAAGTTTCCTAACCATAGACATGAGTTGTCATTTGATTAACGGGATCACATCATTAGAGAATGATGTGATTGACTTGACCCATTCCGTTATCTTAGCATTCGATCGTTTAGTATATTGCTATTGCTTTCTTCATGACTTATAGATGTTCCTATAACTATGAGATTATGCAACTCCCGAATACCGGAGGAACACTTTCTGTGCTACGAAATGTCACAACGTAACTGGGTGATTATAAAGGTGCTCTACAGGTGTCTCCGATGGTACTTGTTGAGTTGGCATAGATCGTGATTAGGATTTGTCACTTCGATTGTCGGAGAGGTATCTCTGGGCCCTCTCGGGAATGCACATCACTATAAGCCTTGCAAGCAATGCAACTAATGAGTTAGTTGCGGGATGATGTATTACGAAACGAGTAAAGAGACTTGCCGGTAACGAGATTGAACTAGGTATTGAGATACCGACGATCGAATCTCAGGCAAGTAACATACAAATGACAAAGGGAACAACGTATGTTGTTATGCGGTTTGACCGATAAAGATCTTCTTAGAATATGTAGGAACCAATATGAGCATCCAGGTTCTGCTATTGGTTATTGGCCGGAGATGAGTCTCGGTCATGTCTACATAGTTCTCGAACCCGTAGGGTCCGCACGCTTAACGTTCGGTGACGATCGATATTATCAGTTTATGTGTTTTGATGTACCAAAGGTAGTTCAGAGTCCCGGATGTGATCATGGACATGACGAGGAGTCTCGAAATGGCCAAGACATAAAGATTGATATATTGGACGGCTATATTCGGACACCGGAAGGGTTTCGGGTGATCTCGGAGAAAACCGGAGTGCCGGAGGGGTTACCGGAACCCCCCGGGGGCTAATGGGCCTTGATGGGCCCTAGTGGAGAGAGAGAGGGGCCGACCAGGGCAGGCCGCACGCCCCCTCCTCTTGAGTCCAAATAGGACAAGGAAGCGGGGGGGGGGGGGGCCTTGCCTTTCCCCTCTCCCACTCCTTCCTTCCCCCTCCTAGGGGGACTAGGAAAGGGGAGTCCTACTCCCACTAGGAGGATGACTCCTCTTGGCGCGCCCTCCTAGGGACGGCCGGACTCCCCCCTTGCTCCTTTATATACGGGGGCAGGGGGCACCCCATAGACACACAAGTTGATCATTGATCTTTTAGCCATGTGCGGTGCCCCCCTCCACCATAATCCACATCGGTCATATCGTAGCGGTGCTTAGGCGAAGCCCTATGTCGGTAGCTTCATCAACACCGTCATCACACCGTCGTGCTGACGGAACTCTCCCTCAAAGCTCTACTGGATCGTGAGTTCGTGGGACGTCACCGAGCTGAACATGTGCAGATCGCGGAGGTGCCGTATATTCGGTACTAGGATCGGTCGATCGTGAAGACGTACGACTACATCAACCGCAGTGTCATAACGCTTCTTCTTACGGTCTACGAGGGTACGTGGACGACACTCTCCCCTCTCGTTGCTATGCATCACCATGATCTTGCGTGTGCGTAGAACTTTTTTTGAAATTACTACGTTCCCCAACTAAACAAACTAGGAGTACTTATGTATCTTCTGATTTTATGAGTATTGTACCGCTTCAGACCATCCACTCGGATGTATGGTGTCCTAGTGGAGTATTATCTCTTAATGGATACTGCTCTTTTGTCACATTCATTGACTATTGCACTAGGACTACTTGGGTCTATGTGTTGAAAAACAAGAGTGATGTATTTGAATGTTTTAAGGATTTTCATAATTTAATCATGACCCAATACAATGCATGCGTGAAAGTACTCCGTACTGACAATGGCACGGAATATGTGAATAAGGAGTTTGACAAATATTTATCAAGCTTTGAAATTATTCATCAAACTACTTGTCCAGGTACCTCTGAACAGAATGGCTTGGCTGAGAGGAAAAATAGGCATCTCTTAGATATTACATGGTGTATCATGATGGCCATGAATGTTCCAAAATTTCTGTGGAGTGAGGCAGTAATGACCGCTGCATACTTGATTAACAGAATGTCGTCTAGAGTTCTTGGTTACAAAACTCCAATAGAGTGTCTGACAGGTAGGACTACATATGTGGTTCCACCAAAGGTGTTTGGGTGTGTGTGTTTTGTGAAAGGTTACATGCCATCTGTTGGAAGGTTAGATCCGAGGGCTATGAAGTGTGTGTTTGTGGGGTATTCTGGGAAGCGGAAAGGCTATAAGTGTTGGTGTCCATCAGAAAAACAAATGTTTGTTAGCATGGATGTAATCTTTAGAGAATAGATACCGTTTTAATGTGAACCTGATGATTTAACTGATGTCTTTCCTGGTCTATTTTCTGGTGATGTTTCAGTTCTGGGCAGCGAGACAGGGGGAGAAAAAGGAGAAGAGAGCAATTCTACAGCATCAAAGGAAATGGTGGTTGGAGTAATACCATCGGAAGACAGAAATGATGATAGAGATGTGGATCTTATAGAAGGAGAACCAGGGTGAATGCAAGGGGAGAGACAAAATACATCAACTAAAGTTATGCGGTGGGCAAGACCGAATGAAGAACAAAATCTGCACGTGTATATGTAGAGACATCAAATTGAAGAACATGTGCAGGGGACGAAATTAGTCCAGCGGAGGATGATTCAGAAGGTCAAGTTCAATCCGACGGGCATGATTCCGGTTCACAACCATCAGCTTCATATCATACTCCATTACCGGTCTCCACAAGCGATGGTATACCTCCTCTTGCTTATGATGACTTAAATGTTCCCATTGCCCTTAGAAAGCAGCCTCGCACTATTGCTGGAAAATTGCCCTCAGCCCCATATGATGTCTCTAATTATGTTAAGTCACTTATAGGTTCCTTGCATTCAACTGTACCTATACCATGTGACTGGCAGGAAGCGAAGCAATACCCAGAATGGAGGGCAGCAATGTTAGAGGAAATGGCAGCACTTGATAAGAACCGAACATGGGTACTTACTTCTCTCCCTGTAGATAAGAAAGTTGTGGGTTGTAAATGGGTATTTATAGTTAAACAAACTCCAGATGGCAAGGTGGAAAGATATAAGGCTAGGCTAGTTGCAAAAGGGTATAGTCAAACTTATGGAGTGGACTATGATGAAACGTTTGCTCTAGTGGCGAAATTGAGTACTGTTAGGACTTTAATCTCGATAGCTGCAAATCAGAAGTGGAAATTGTTCTAGATGGATGTTAAAAATGCTTTTCTCCATGGAGATCTGCAAGAGGAGGTTTACATGGAAATTCCTCCTGGGTTTAGAAGCCGGGAAACAGAGGGTAAAGTGTGTCGGTTAACAAAATCTCTCTATAGACTAAAACAGTCTCCTAGGGCATGGTTTGGATGGTTTGAAATGGAAATCTGTTCCATGGGTTATCGGCAAAGCAATGCAGATCATACCCTGTTCTTTAAATGTTAGTGTGATCACATTACTATACTTCTTGTTTATGTAGATGACATTGTGATTACAGGTAACAATGAAGTGGAGATATCTCAGTTGAAGAAGATGTTAGCAAAGTCGTTTGAAGTCAAGGATATGGGATATCTCCACTACTACTTGGGAATCGAAGTTGCATATGGCCCAAAAGGTATTTATCTCTCACAGAGAAAATATGTGCTTGATTTACTTGAGGAGACAAGGATATTTGGATGCAAACTTGCAGTCACACCAACAGAACAGAATCATCGAATCTCTGCAGATGGTGGTGATCCCTTTGATAGGTACCAATACCAAAGGCTAGTTGGGCGGTTAATCTATATGTCACATAGGAGACCAGATATAGCATATGTTGTTAGTATTGTAAGTAGATACATGCATGACCCTAAAACTAGCCACTTAGATGTTGTGAATAGAATTCTAAGATACTTAAAGAGTTGTCCTAGGAAGGGAATAATGTTCACTTATCATGGACATATGAGAATCAAGGGGTACACCAATGCGGACTGGGCTGGATGCTTAGATGATAGCCGTTTAACTTCAGGCTACTGCATGTTTGTTAGAGGAAATTTGGTTAGTTGGAGAAGTAAGAAGCAGAGTGTGGTAGCTCACTCAACAGCGGAAGCGGAGTTTAGGTCAATGGCTTCAGGGTTGTGTGAACTAATGTGGCTGAAAACATTGCTAACTGAGTTGCAGTTGTGCAGTGGTGCACCTATTCAGGTGTATTGTGATAAGCAGGCCACAATTAACATAGTGAACAACCATGTTTATCATGATAGAACTAAACATATTGAGATAGATAGGCACTTTATCCGAGAGAAATTAGATGAATGGTTATTCCAAATTTCTTATGTTAGATCAGTAGATCAGCTTGCAGATGTATTAACAGAAGGGATAGGTGTTGTATTATTTATGAGGATTTGTAACAACATGGGGCTTATTGACATCTTCCCCCCATCTTGAGGGGGAGTGTCGGTACTTCTTTTGTATAATAGGAAAGCTAGAGGTCTTATGTGTAAAAAAATGGAGCTATGTAAATATCTGTACCTAGGATGAATGGATGAGTTGCCCCGACCAGAAATTACAGAGCCTTCCCCTTCTCCCACCTCCGAATCCTCTCTAGTTAGGTGTGCGCTCTTCAACAAGAAGTGATCTAAATGAATTTTTTACAGATGTAGTACTTTTTTTGGCATGCATGCGCCAAAACTGGGATTTTTTTCCTGGAAAAGAAGTGGGAGCGTCCACCATGATCTCTCCATCAAGTAATAGGTACATTGGTTTTTCCAAAGAAAATTCACTACACCCTCCGTAAACAAAAACAATAAAAAGTAATATAGAATAGAGAGAGTACATAGTATCTTGGTCGGTAAGAACAAAAGTAACATGCATAAATAAAAACCACAACTCATCATATGTCCTGCTAGATGGATGTTCATAACGGATGAAAAAATTCCAAACTATAGTTTCCAAGCGGATGCATTGCTGCCTCCACACGTTATGCCGAGTACTCAATATGAATCTAGTGGGTAGCCCATAAATAAATTTACTTTTTTATGTTGTCAATGAGTATTTACTTTTCACTCGTTGCTTTGCCAAAAAGAATCTAGAGCATTAATATGTATCTTTTCATACCCCTTGAGGTTTTTGAAGGGCATGCACATAAGCATGCTAGTACGAACAACTCAAATGAGCACAAATCATCCCTCATACACACAAATTCTTGTCCTTAGAACCACTACACTTCTCTCTCGAAATGATTGTCACCCCCTTTTCGAAATAAAGGACATTAAGACATATTCTTGTATCTTGAGTGTGTGTCTAGAGATCATATATATATATTTAATGGCTAGAAGATTGTCCGTTGTATGAACATATGTTTTTTATGGAAAAAACATATCTATAAAAGTTCATCGGAAGTACAAAGCATATCAAACATAATAAACAATACATCAAGATACAAATTCCACCGAACGACCGCTATCGCCGCCAAAACGAGCCGCCGACGCGCCGCTGACGCTGCTCCCTTATCAGAGCCAGCTTGACCTTGTAAATGACAACCAGAAAGTATTCGTGCATGTGCCCCTAAGAACCATTTCCATGGAGCCACAGTCGTCACTTTTAACCCTTGCACAGATCTGAAGTTCCTGACACCAAATCTCACCACATGACGAGGAACCCTTACCTCACCGCCCCAAGGAGACATCAGGAATCTACGTCAGAGCTCCGTTGACTGCGTCCAGATGGATGAAATCGAGGAGGGTCGAAGCCCGGAAGATAAATTCAAAGAATAAACGTCGTTATCTGCCCAAGTGCCACACCTACGAGGACAAAATAACCCTATGCTAAACTACTAATCAGAGCGATGTCATTGTGGCTCTCCTCCCCACCACCAGCCGCCGGAGTGGTAGGCAGCGGGGAGGCGAATCTACAGGCTCGTCGATGAAGTATGGAGGGGAGAGTTTGCCCTAGCTGCCTAGGGTTAGGGGAGAAAACAAGAGGAAGATATAAAAACATAGGCTTATTGTGACGCCCCCGATTCAATCATACACTAATCATACACGCAAATGTGTATGATCAAGATCAGGAACTCACGGGAAGATATCACAACACAACTCTAAAAATAAAATAAGTCATACAAGCATCATATTACAAGCCAGGGGCCTCGAGGGCTCGAATATAAGAGCTCGATCATAGACGAGTCAGCGGAATCAACAATATCTGAGTACAAACATAAGTTAAACAAGTTTCCATAAGATGGCTAGCACAAACTAGGACACAGATCGAAAGAGGCGCAGGCCTCCTGCTACCTCTTGAGCACGCGTTGGTTTTCCCTTGAAGAGGAAAGGGTGATGCACTAAAGCATCGTAAGTATTTCCCTCAGTTTTTGAGAACGAAGGTATCAATCCAGTAGGAGATTGATGCGTCTCCGTCGTATTTACTTTTCCAAACACTTTTGCCCTTGTTTTGGACTCTAACTTGCATGATTTGAATGGAACTAACCCGGACTTACGTTGTTTTCAGCAGAATTGCCATGGTGTTATTTTTGTGCAGAAATAAAAGTTCTCGGAATGACCTAAAAATCAACGGAGATTATTTTTGGAATATATAAAAAATACTGGAAGAAGAATCCACGTTAGGGGGCCCACACCCTGTCCACGAGGGTGGGGGCGTGCCTAACCCCCTGGGCGCGCCCCCTGCCTCGTGGGCCCCCTGACGCTCCACCGACCACAACTCCAACTCTATATATTCGTGTTCGGGGAGAAAAAAAATCAGAGAGAAGGATTCATCGCATTTTATGATACGAAGCCGCCGCCAAGCCCTAAACTCTCTCGGGAGGGCTGATCCGGAGTCTGTTCGGGGCTCCGGAGAGGGGAATCCGTCGCCATCATCATCGTCATCAACCTTCCTCCATCACCAATTTCATGATGCTCGATACGTCCATTTTGCATCATGCTTTTATATCGATATTTATTGCATTATGGGCTGTTATTACACATTATGTCACAATACTTATGCCTATTCTTTCTTATTTTACAAGGTTTATATGAAGAGGGACAATGCCGGCAGCTGGAATTCTGGGCTGGAAAAGGAGCAAATATTAGAGACCTATTCTGCACAGCTCCAAAAGTCCTAAAACTTCACGGAAGTCATTTTTGGAATTAATAAAAAATACTGAGCGAAGAAAGCACCAGAGGGGGCCCACACCCTGGCCACGAGGGTGGGCGCACCCTACCCCCTGGGCGCGCCCCCTGCCTCGTGGGCCCCTGGCAGGCCTCCGGTGCCCATCTTCTTCTATATGAAGTCTTTTACTCTAGAAAAAAAAATCATAAGAAAGCTTTCGGGAAGAAACTCCACTGCCACTAGGTGGAACCTTGGCGGAACCAATCTAGGGCTCCGGCAGTGTTGTTCTGCCGGGGAAACTTCCCTCCGGGAGGGGGAAATCATCACCATCGTCATCACCAACGATCCTCTCATCTGGAGGGGGTCAATTTTCATCAACATCTTCAGCAGCACCATCTCATCTCAAACCCTAGTTCATCTCTTGTATCCAATCTCCATATCCAAATCTCAGATTGGTACCTGTGGGTTGCTGGTAGTGTTGATTACTCCTTGTAGTTGATGCTAGTTGGTTTACATGGTGGAAGATCATATGTTCAGATCCATTATGCATATTAATACCCCTCTAATTATGAACATGAATATGCTTTGTGAGTAGTTACGTTTGTTCCTGAGGACATGGGAGAAGTCTTGCTATAAGTAGTCATGTGAATTTGGTATTCGTTCGATATTTTGATGAGATGTATGTTGTCATCCCTCTAGTGGTGTCATGTGAACGTCGACTACATGACACTTCACCATTGTTTGGGCCTAGAAGGAGGCATTGGGAAGTAATAAGTAGATGATGGGTTGCTAGAGTGACAGAAGCTTAAACCCTAGTTTATGCTTTGCTTAGTATAGGGGATCGCAACAGTTTTTGAGGGTAGAGTATTCAACCCAAATTTATTGATTCGACACAAGGGGAGCCAAAGAATATTCTCAAGTATTAGCAGCTGAGTTGTCAATTCAACCACACCTGGAAACTTAATCTCTGCAGCAAGGTATTTAGTAGCAAAGTAATATGATAGTAGTGGTAACGGTAGCAAAAGTAATAGTTTTGGGTTTTGTAGTGATTGTAACAGTAGCAACGGAAAAGTAAATAAGTGAAGAACAATATAGGAAAAGCTCATAGGCATTGGATTGGTGATGGAGAATTATGCCGGATGCGATCGATCATGTAACAATTATAACCTAGAGTGACACAGAACTAGCTCCAGTTCATCAATGTAATGTAGGCATGTATTCCGAATATAGTCATACGTGCTTATGGAAAAGAACTTGCATGACATCTTTTGTCCTACCCTCCCGTGGCAGCGGGGTCTTATTGGAAACTAAGGGATATTAAGGCCTCCTATTAATAGAGTACCAGACCAAAACGTTAACACATAGTGAATACATGAACTCCTCAAAATACGGCCATCACACTACAAAAAAAATACTCTTCCATGATGATACGTGTTTGTCACAGTAGGTCACGTTTTCTGTCATGCATGTACATCCATGACAAATTTATGACAGAACCAAGATAGTCATACATGTGCTGTCATAGAAGTGTTCCATGACATTACCAAAATTATCATCATGGAAGTGTCCACTTCCATGACGATAAATCACGCATCACAGAAGTGCTTTCGTCAAGGGTGACCGACATGTGGCATCCACCGTAACGAAACGCCGTTAAGCTATCGGGTCCGGTTTTGGATCCGATAGCCCGTTAACAGCCCCGACCAATGGGGATTTTCCACGTGTAAAATCATCATTGGCTGGAGGAAAAACGTGTCGGCTCACCGTTGGGACAGATGTCATCCACTCATTGGACCCAAAGCGCCTATGATACGTCGACACGTGGCATGGCCCAACAGAGGCCCATTCCTATGAAAAGGCCGGCCCGTTTGACTTGGTCAAAAGGTGGCGGGCCGGCCCACGACAAGCCTGTTACTTAGGCCCAGTAGCGTCATCTGGGTCGTCTAATATAATTCCAGCCTGTTTTAACTTCCGGCCCATGTATGGCCCATGACGTCTTTCGGCCCATATGAGGCCCTTAGTAACCCTCGGCCCCTTAACGGCCCGTGGTAAAACTGGCCCCTAATGAACAGTGTATCACTTTATACCCATTAACGACCCATTATTCCGTTGGGCCGTTTCCAACCCATGATATCTTTCGGCCTTCTCAGGGCCCATTTATTCTTGGGCTCATTTCCAGCATTCGGTTACTTACGGCCCGTTACTGCCATTTTCTGCTTGTGGGCCAAATTCAGCCTGTGGTTACAAACGGCCCGTTTGTGGTCCGTTAATATGTTGGGCCGTTTTCATGTCGAAAAAACCCGTTGGACTGTTTTCATAGAGTTATCAAATACGACCAATAAACGGCCCGTTATTGTCCACGAATAGTACGACCCATGATTGGCAAAATGATGATTCGCCCCGTAGAAGGCCCATGGATCCTACGGCCCGTAAAAGGCCCATGGATCGTACGGACCATAGAAGGCCCATGGATCCTACGGCCTGTATAGAAGGCCAATGGATCCTATGGTCCGTAGAAGGCCCATGGATCATACGGCCCGTAGGAGGCCCATGGTTACAACAGTCCGTGTGTTGCCATGATTATTTTGGCCTAGTTTCCAAAAATAGGTTATTGTGGCCACTATAAAAACACAAAAAAAGAACTACTGTGACTACAAGCAAACAACTAAACAAGACAATAAGTAAATAAATAAATAAATAAATACATAAGCAAGCAATTAACGCTAGCCTATTACCGCTATTACACATATTACATCCACTAGGCATCAAAGTTCACCATCAGTGCAAATATAGGGAACAAAGCAGCATATTACATACATTGGCCGTCAAAATTGGCCACCAGTGCAAATAAACGCGATAGCAAAACAAGAGCATAACTGAAACAACTTCAGAAGAGCTCAAGAAACATGGTATCCACCATGCTGGCAATAAGCTTAGCAAGCTTATTCGCTTTGTCCTATTTGGCGCTAAAATCCTCCAACGCTTGCTGTTGCACCAGAAAGTATGCATCTGAATGCTCCAGGAACTTCCACAGTCCTTCCACTTCTTGTCGCAGCACAGCTGATCGATGTCTTTCATCTTGTAGTTGAGACTCAAGAAACTGAACTAATTCAGACAGTGAGTTTGAATAGCTTGTGCAAGCGGTAGTGGCCAGTAACTCCAACACTAAACCAAGACATGACTTTGGGGTTGTCTCACTGTCTTCGAGATAGTCTTCCTTAGCTATTTTATCAGCTTTGTTGGAGATCAACAAGGATGTGTCACTATCCTGAACCTTATCTGCATTACCTCCTTTACCATTGCTTAATAAGGCACTCTTACCCAATATTCTGTCAGCATTCTAAAAGAAGAAACAAGCAGACACATAACAGTTTAGCATGTGTGAAGGCCCCGATTCAATCGTACACTAATCATACACGCAAATGTGTACGATCAAGATCAGAGACTCACGGGAAGATATCACAACACAACTCTACAAATAAAATAAGTCATACAAGCATCATATTACAAGCCAGGGGCCTCGAGGGCTCGAATACAAGAGCTCAATCATAGACAAGTCAGCGGAAGCAACAATGTCTGAGTACAGACATAAGTTAAACAAGTTTGCCTTAATAAGCGGAAGCAACTACTCTTGGTCGTCGTCAGCGGGCTGCACGTAGTAGTAGGCACCTCCAGAGTAGTAGTAGTCGTCATCGACAGTGGCGTCTGGCTCCTGGACTCCAACGTCTGGTCGCAACAATCGGGTATAGGAAAGGGGAAAAAGGGGAGCAACGCAACCGTGAGTACACATCCAAAGTACTCGCAAGCAAGGATCTACACTACATATGTATGCATTGGTATCAAATGGAATAAGGGTATCATATCTGGACTGAACTGCAGAATGCCAGAATAAGAGGGGGATAGCTAGTCCTATCGAAGCCTACGCTTCTGGTAACCTCCATCTTGCAGCAGAAGAAGAGAGTAGATGGTAAGTTCACCAAGCAGCATCGCATAGCATAATCCTAACCGATGATCCTCCCCTCATCGCCCTGTGAGAGAGCGATCACCGGTTGTATCTAGCACTTGGAAGGGTGTGTTTTATTAAGTATCCGGTTCTAGTTGTCATAAGGTCAAGGTACAACTCCAAGTCGTCATGTTACTGAAGATCACGCCTATTCGAATAGATTAACTTCCCTGTAGGGGTGCACCACATTTCCTAACATGCTCGATCCCTTTTGTCCGGACACACTTTCCTGGGTCATGCCTGGCCTCGGAAGATCAACACATCGCAGCCCTACCTAGGCACAACAGAGAGGTCAGCACGCCGGTCTAAATCCTAAGGCGCAGGGGTCTGGGCCCATCGCCCATTGCACACCTGCATGTTGCGAGGGCGGCCGGAAGCAGAACTAGCCCCCTTAATACAAGAGTAGGCTTACGGTCCAATCCGGCGCGCGCCGCTTAGTCGTTGACGTCACGAAGGCTTCGGCTGATACCACGACGTCGAGTGCCCATAACTGTCCCTGCGTAGTTGGTTAGTGCGTATAGGCCCGTGGCTAGAATTAGATCAAATACCAAGATCTCGTTAAACGTGTTATCTTGAAATAACCGCGAACGCCGACCAGGGCCAGGCCCACCTCTCTCCTAGGTGGTCTCAACCTGCCCTGTCGCTTCGTCACAAAGATCCACACAGAGGGCCGTCGGGAAAGTATGTCCTTCTAGCCCCCAATTCGTGAATCAACCGCAGGTACTCCTCGAGCCGACCCGTCTTTAGTCACAACATATATATGTGTAGTAGGTATAGTATATACCCGTGATCAACACTCGACGTGATCACGGCCCGATAGTATAGCATGGCAGACAAACAAGAATGTAGGGCCACTGATGATAATCTAGCATCCTATACTAAGCATTTAGGATTGCAGGTAAGGTATAAACGGTTGTAGCAACAATGACAGGCTATGCATCAGAATATGATTAACGGAAAGCAGTAACATGCTACACTACTCTAATGCAAGAAGTATAGAGGAGAGTAGGCGATATCTGGTGATCAGGGAGGGCTTGCCTGGTTGCTCTGGCAAGAAGGAGGGGTCATCTTCAATGTAGTCGAACCCACGGACATCGGCAGCAGTCTTAGAGTCTACCGGAAAGAAGTAACTAGGGGAACACAATAATTAACAGAGCAATCAAATGTAACACAAAGCAAGACACGGCAATACGTTGTGCTAGGGGTGACCTAACGCAGGGATAGGTGATACTGGCGAAGGGGGGAAACAACCGGGAAGTATTCCCGGTGTTTCGCGTTTTCGGACAGATGAACGGGAGGGGGAAAGTAGTGTGTACGTTATGATAGGGACGTGTGTCGGACGAAAGGGCTACGTATCCGGGTTCGTCTCGTCGTTCTGAGCAACTTTCATGTAGAAAGTTTTTTTATCCGAGTTACGATTATTTTACTATGATTCTCTGAAGTTTTAATAGTAGTTTGGAATTCTTATAATTTGGAAATAAAACAGAAATTAGTTTTGTCACCTAGTGCTATTCTAGCCATAGTTTATCACAGGTGGGGTCAGGGTCAAAGTCAACAGTTGACTAGTCAACATATGAACGGTGTAGGGGCCACATGTCATTGACTTAGACTTTTCTAAAATTTGTTTTTCTTTAAACTAACAATGGGTCCACATGTCATCTACCATTGGACTAATTAACTAGTACTACTAATTTTCCCCTAATAATAAAGCAAATACCGCTTCTGATCGCCCGTCAGAAAAATTGCCCCCGAAGTTCGCATTAATTACCCGTTATGCCACCGGTAAGTGAGAAAAAACATTTCCCGGCCGCATCCACCTTGCATTTGGTTCATATAGCGCAACACTCTCACATATTACAAGAATACATGCCTAGACTGCTGGTTGCAGCTTGTGACCTGGGTTCGATCCCTGCTCTCTCTTATTTTTTCTTTCTTTTCTTTTGGCTGCACCACAGGTTCGATCCCTTCCCCCCCTTATTTTTTCTTTCTTTTCTTTTGGCTGCACCAGGTAACCGTTGCTCGACCCAATCTGCTTTTTTCTCATTGTTTAATTTCTTTTTTCAAATTCAAATATTTAAAAAATACTGATATTTATCAAATTCTAACTTCAAATCCAACATGCTATATATGAAAAATTCTCAGAAAAATATGTAGATTTTAAATATGCTATTATCTTACATGTTAACCATTTTTAAAATTATGTTTACGATGCATCATAGTTTGATGCTCTCACAAAAGCTATTACAAATGAAACATAATATTCCAAAAAAATGTTAGTCACCACAAAAATGATTCCATTTACAAAATATTCTCAAAAATTAGATAAAACACCTTCTCAAATTAAATATATATTCATGTTTTTCTAAACATCAAAAATAAAAATGATTGAAATATTCTTTCATCGGAGAGCTGAAATGGGTCATGACAGACATTGCTATGATACGTCCAAATTCCATAGGCCAAAAAGAAATACTCAATGTAACTTTATTTTTGATGTTTGCAAAAATTGAATTAAAAATTGTTACATAATTACATTGGAGATTATGATATTTTTTTTTCTCCCGTTGCAACGCACGGGTCCTTTTACTAGTTACACTAACAAACTAAACTAGTTCCTAAACTAGTATTTGGCCGGCCACACACACAGAACACACACTCACGCACACACACACACAACACACACACGCTGCACGCACACAACACACACCCACGCTGCACGCACACACTCGGCCATGGCCTTTAGCAGCAACTAGCAGCGGCTGGAGTAGAGCAGCGCAGTAGTTGCAGTAAGCAACAGCAGCGACGAAGCAGAGCAGCGCAGTAGCAGGCACGCACAACAGCGGCTACCGGCAGCAGCAAGCAGCGGCCAAGGAGCAAGCAGTGGTGGAAGTAGCAGCGAAGAAACAACGGCGCAAGGAGCAGCTCAGCAGCACGGGAGCTCAGGCGATGACGCGGTCAGGGGCGGCCGAGCGCACGCGGGTGCCAGCGGCAGCGGGTGAGCCTAGCGCAGCCAGCGCGGGGGACCAGGGGCATGGTGCAGGGGAGCGCCCGGGGCAAGGGGAGTGCGGCCATGGGAGGGGCCGGCCGCGACAAGCAGCTGCGGGCGCGGAGGTCCGGCCATGGCGTACAGGGTAGCTACGGCTATCAATTGAAGAAGGGAAAGGAGAGGGATAACGCGTCTGCCTACAGGGAAGTCACGCGGACGGCTCGTGGGCGTCGTGGTGGACGGACGGTGGCGGAGCTCCGGCAGCCGTGGCGAGGAAGACGGTCGCGGGCGTAGTCGTTCGGGCGTCCCGGCTCGATCTGCTGGTTGAAGACGACGAAGCAGTCGACGGCGGAGCCTAAGGACACGACGGCTGGGCGCAGGGTTGTCTGTGGCCACGGGATCTATAGCGGCACGACCATGACGTCTCGAGTGGTTGCTCTGGGCGGAAGAAACGGTGCGGGGGAGGAAGAGAGGGAGGACTAGGGTTCGTCCAGGGGGGTCAATGGGGTCTTGTAGGTGCGCAAGGCGGCTCGGATGCCGACACGTGGCCGGCGGCCATGGAGATGGCGCCACGGCCTCCCCTGCCTCCACTAGCAGTAGAAGGAGACAAGTAGGGGGGTTTGTGGGCTGGTTTTAGTTAGATGGTCCAAGTGGCCCGGTAGGATAGGTTTTATTTTTCTATTTTTAATTTAACTTTCATACTTTGCATTTTATTTGAGCTACTAAAAGAGTTCTATTTAATACAAAACTTGGCACAAAAGTAAAGCACAATATTCTGGGTTGCTACAAAAAGTTTCAAAGCATTTGGGAGTGTTCAACTTTTTTTAGAAATTGAAAAGGTCAAATAATTAGCTATTGGACCAGTGTTATAATTTTCAGGGGTATTTTAAACATCTCCATAATGTTTGTTTAATGCATGGCAATTATGTAATGAAAATTTTCAACCTAAGGAACATTTTTAAATTACTATTTTATAAAAAATATTATTTGACTTGGCATTTGAATCTGGATTTGAGTTTGGTTTGAAACAAAGTGAGGATTAGCAAAATGATTATGATTTCATGGCGTCATTAGGCATGGGATTACTGTAGCAAGATTCTCGTGGTGTTACAAATCTCCTCCACTACAAGAAATCTTGTCCCGAGATTTAAGATGGGAGTAAGGGGAAAGACTAGGTTACGGAATTCTAACCATCCTTCTTGGTCTTGGTTGCTCTTCTCGAAGAGGTCGATCCATTGCACTGACGTATTCATTTTTGTACTTCAGGTCATCATGATGAAGTCGTCATCCTTTCTTCGGGAACTCCATCGTACTTACGAAGGATAAAGGGTGGGTATTCTTGAAGAACGGACCTCTGCAAGGTTGACTATCTGGTCGTTAACATCGAGGAAGGTGGCGGAAAGTAACTCTCGAATTGAAACTTAAGAAGATATCGAGAGCAAATTAAGAAGGTACCATGAGAAGTTTCAAACGGATAGGCAATGGTTCGATGTCTGGAACCAAGTGTGAAAGGGGTCCAAAGCAACGAGATTAAGTATTGCGTCTGTTACGAAAATAGATCACTAGGAAGGTGGCCGTGAATTACATACGAGGCCACGCGCGAGGAACAACCTTGGAAACAAGGGGTATACAGGAGAGTCAGGTTTTGATCCTGTGGAACTGTGGGTTATGGGCCCACCATGTGGGTTAAAACTAGGAAGAGGGGTGACGTCTTGCACGATCATGTAAGCAAGGCATGTCAGAGAATAACCGGTCAGTTATGTTGGCAGCATCGTTGGTACCAAGGGCGAGGGACGAAGAGAACTATTTCCTGCTCGTTAAAACGAGGCGGACCAATAGGCAAAGTTCTCGTCCATCGGTGGTTACCGAAATGTCATCAACAGTAGAAACAAGGTCTCACTGACAAAGTTGTACACATGTGTTTACATAAGCAGTGAATTAGTACTGCTTAGATTATATAGATCACAAGAAAGGTCAAACAAACCAATCGAAAGGAAAAATGTGATCATCAGGTTAAACAGAACAATGGAAAGGAAAATGTGTTTAAACACATATTTCAGGGGGGTATCCTTCCCAAGGACAAGCAGAGCATGATATCCATGACATGATATAACGTAGAAAACCCTTTAGGAAAGGGGAGAGAAATATCATGACATTACCCATACAACAGTGTTTGGGTAACTAATAAAGAAATTTTAGCATTGTGCTTCAAATGTTCTTATTGAAAATCGGAGTACCACATACATGCTTCGAGATAGCATTGACATGGTCTTTAAGCAAAGGCCAGACTTTGGATACAGAAAGGATCCATCAGGAACCACTCATATAATAAGTATTACAATTTCCTCATCAAAGAATGGATAACCTTGCTAAAAAGGAAACTATAACAATGGTCCCTCCGGCCAGGTGGGCTAGACATGACATCACTTTACCGGGTCTTATAAAGACCAATGTTATCACTTTTGGAAATATGTTCCAACCATCATATCTGACCGAGATTCAGTTCTGATTGGCGTTAGGAGACCTCAGACTTAGGATGCCTGAGAAGAAAAGGTGCAACACAAATTGACGAGATGACATTATAAGATTCTCGGGAGATGAACTATGGAAGCAAGTTCCGAATCATGCATTCATCATTAAACCAAGGAGAGTATGAGGAGGTTGCTGATGATCTCAGCGACAATTCATTGGGATTTCCAAAGATGGATTTACAAAATTATGTGAACAAGGAGATAACATTTGTCGGATCAAATGATATAATGAGGTATGCTCGAGGAAAACATACACAATTAAACATTGGTTGAAAAGTGCACCCAAAATATGGGCTGGGTTGCATGACCAACATCGAAATGGCGATTTAGCAACCAGCACACTAAATTGGAATTATTGTCCATTAACTTTGAAAAAATAGGGTTGCTAGAGATGTTAAATTCTCAGAACATAGTTTACTCAACACGGGTACCAAGAAAAGAATGGTGATGGAAAGAAGCATCATTGTATCAAGAATTTCTTCAGAGGTGGTGAAACTCTCACAACATCCTTGACAAAAAGGCAGTAATACTTCAGGGTAGATCATAATATGAGCTAGATAGCAAGGAACTCAAGGTATAACACAGAACACGAACAAGTTTGTGTTGGAGGGAAGGCAATAAGGTGGCCGATGATAACACCAATCATCGAGGGGCAAGGATGGCATTTCTCATCAAGAATTTAATTGATATCCTAGAAGAGCTCGGAAGGCTGATGATGATCATGACACATTTGTCGAGAGATTTCATGAAGATGTAATCAACCGGTGATGACATCAAGTCAAAGGAATGATGAAGCAAAATGTTATTGGAACCATGGGTAGGACACAAACTCGAAATCAAGTTTGTTGTTCAAGGAGAAATGATATGACGAGGAAGATGGATGCAAGCTTAGCTCATCGTCGAAAATTTTGCTACGGGGAGAAGGGCCATGTAGCACAGTTAAAATTTTGCACGATAATGATATAGCCGATTAGAATAGAATTGACGTGATCAAGTACAAACTCGTAAGTAAAGAAGATTACTAATAGTTGTTTAATCACGATGCGGACTTGATTCAGTTATCAGTGTCCTTGAGCATTTAATGACCCAGAGCCCGTGAAAAAATTGAATCAATGAGAATGTAGAACTTGATGGAGAACTCATAAGAAGTTATGCAATTCCGTGATAATCTCGAGATACCAGTGTGTAATACTCGACGGAAGATCAAAGTAAAGGTTGGACTAGTGTATTGATCCACAGAAGACAAGTGCTTAAACTTTCCTGTGAAATGGGATCAAAGAAGAACATATGGTCGAAACCACGATTGACAAGGATCAATTCACCGATACCAAAGGATATTATATCAAGTAAATAGTTATTATTACAAGAAGCTTCCATGATAGGATCTAGATCGTGTCCATGGGCATGAACACAAAGGTTCAAGGTCGACTCTCACTTCTTCAATGCATAACCTTTCATTTTACTTCTCGCCTTTGATGAAACTGTAGTGTAGAAATTTTATCTGGCGAAACAACAGAAGAGTATGACTCGCGAAAACTTTCGGGTTCATACGGTTTGGGGAAGGCATAAGTTCAACCCATCGGGGCATCTTAGGAGCATATACCACAAATTTCAGGAGCGAATAACTCATGCTCGGGAGCTGAGCATGGTTGACAAAAGTAGGGGATACAATTTACCAAAGGCATTATGTATTCGATGAAAGGCTCACAAGTTTAATGAATATGAAGGACGGTGTTGGACAAAATCCAACAAAGGAGGTGGTGGTCCATAAGGAATCTGATGTGAGTATCTGTACTCAACCAGAGGAATAAAATAATGCAAGGAGTTCAGATTATAGAAACAACTGACTAACTCAAAGCTCAAATGCAAAGGAATTATGAATTCCAAGACAAGGGATCAAAAGCAATGCTCTGATTAGGGATAGATAAGTTGAATAGCCTTAGGGGTACAATCGATGGCAATTTGGTTGGTCGAGATACAACTCATGTTTAAAACGACGTCTGAGCCTGAAGGATAATCCTAGGATTTGACTGATGATTGTGAACGTTTGCAACTTGCTGAATCAATGGACTCAAAAATGATAGTGACCAAGGATGCCACTAAGATTAGTATACTTATGGGATTAACCATAATGCAAGAAAGCAAGAATATCAAGAACAACTGGCGGTTGAGGATTTTCGAAAGATCAAATTGTGTTTTGAAAACCTTTGTGAAACACATGAACAACCGGGGAGAAACAAATCCTTGGTGTATGTGAGGATTAATTAGTAGGTGTATTCAGGTGACAAGGAACTGCAAGGCAGTAGGCACAAGGATTCTCATAACAACAACGAGTATTTCGGGGTATCTTATAATAACAAGAGAAACTAGGGACTAAGGTAAGAATGGCAAGTGCATGTAGTTATCTATAGGGGTTGACGGTGGAAGGGAGTTGCAAACGCAATGAGCACAAGTTCTCGGGATAACATCGGAGAGTATCTTCTGAATCTTCTGGTTCAGCAGGCGATCATCTGTAATAAGAGGCTCTCCGGAAGGAAGTAATTACGAGAACCTAGAGTTAGATTTAGTAAAATCATTTAACCCGAATAGAAGAGAGATCAGAGTCCCAGAGAATAGATCGAGGAGTAAAAGATCCTAATATTACCCAGATGGCGACGTGGGCCCGTAAGGCACACATCCATGTTAGTAAAAGTTTTTGTAATGTCTAGAATCAACTTCGGCCAAGGCTCTGATACCAACTTGTGACGCCCCCGATTCAATCGTACACTAATCATACATGCAAATGTGTATGATCAAGATCAGGGACTAGATACGTCTCCAACGTATCTACTTTTCCAAACACTTTTGCCCTTGTTTTGGACTCTAACTTGCATGATTTGAATGGAACTAACCTAGACTGACGCTGTTTTCAACAGAATTACCATGGTGTTATTTATGTGCAGGAGCAAACGTTCTCGGAATGACCTGAAACTTCACGGAGACACTTTTCAGAAAATAAAAAAATACCTGCCAAAGATGAAGGCCAGGGGGCCACCACTTTGCCACGAGGGTGGGGGGCACGCCTGCCCCCCTAGGGCGCGCCCCCTACCTCGTGGGCCCCCTGTTGCATTCATTACTATTAGTCTACATTGAGTATGACTTGACTGGATCTCTTTTACCATGAATTACAATGTCTAGTCAGTCCTTGGTCTTTAAAGGTGCTTTGCATTTATGTTTTGCGGTCTCAGAAAGGGCTAGCGAGATACCATCCTGTTATATCATATTATCATTGTTTTGAGAAAGTGTTGTCATCCGAGTTTTATTATTATGGCTCGCTAGTTCATTATGCTATTGATATGAGTAAACTTGAGACCTATGCGTTATTGCAAATGTGGTTAGTTATAATCTTTGCTGAAAACTTGAATGCTGGCTTTACATATTTACAACAACAAGAGCAAACAGAGTTTGTAAAAGTTTTTCTTTATCAATTTCAGTTTGTCAACTGAATTGCTTGAGGACGAGCAAAGGTTTAAGCTTGGGGGAGTTGATACGTCTCCAACGTATCTACTTTTCCAAACACTTTTGCCCTTGTTTTGGACTCTAACTTGCATGAT
The DNA here is from genome assembly GCF_003073215.2 of Triticum urartu. Classification (NCBI taxonomy): domain Eukaryota; kingdom Viridiplantae; phylum Streptophyta; class Magnoliopsida; order Poales; family Poaceae; genus Triticum; species Triticum urartu. The sequence continues at coordinate 639,326,918 of NC_053028.1, read as the reverse complement.
TTGAATGGAACTAACCCGGACTGACGATGTTTTCAGCAGAATTACCATGGTGTCGTTTATGTGCAGGAGCAAATGTTCTCGGAATGACCTGAAACTTCATGGAGACACTTTTCAGAAAATAAGAAAAATACCTGCCAAAGATGAAGGCGAGGGGGGCCACCACCTTGCCACGAGGGTGGGGGGCGCGCCTGCCCCCTAGGGCGCGCCCCTACCTCGTGGGCCCCTTGTTGCCTCTCCGACTCCAACTCCACCTCCATCTACCGAGTTTCGGGGAGAAAAAAATCAGAGAGAAGAAATCATCGCGTTTTATGATACGGAGCCGCCGCCAAGCCCTAAAACCTCTCGGGAGGGCTGATCTAGAGTCCATTCGGGGCTCCGGAGAGGGGAATCCGTCGCCATCGACATCATCAACCATCCTCCATCACCAATTTCATGATGCTCACCGCCGTGCGTGAGTAATTCCATCATAGGCTTGCTGGACGGTGATGGGTTGGATGGGATCTATCATGTAATCGAGTTAGTTTTGTTAGGGTTTGATCCCTAGTGTCCACTATGTTCTGAGATTGATGTTGCTATGACTTTGCTATGCTTAATGCTTGTCACTAGGGCCCGAGTGCCATGATTTCAGATCTGAACCTATTATGTTTTCATCAATATATGAGTGTTCCTAATCCTATCTCGCAAGTCTATTGTCACCTATTATGTGTTATGATCCGTTCACCCCGAAGTGACAATAATTGGGATACTTACCGGTGATGACCGTAGTTTGAGGAGTTCATGTATTCACTATGTGTTAATGCTTTGTTCTGGTTCTCTATTAAAAGGAGACCTTAATATCCCTTAGTTTCCGTAAGGACCCCGCTGCCACGGGAGGGTAGGACAAAAGATGTCATGCAAGTTCTTTTCCATAAGCACGTATGACTATGTTCGAAATACATGCCTACATTATATCAATGAACTGGAGCTAGTTCTGTGTCACCCTAGGTTATGATTGTTACATGATGAACCGCATCCGGCATAATTCTCCATCACCGACCCATTGCCTATGAGCTTTCCATATATTGTTCTTCGCTTATTTACTTTTCCCTTGCTATTGCTATCATCACTATGAAATACAAAAAACATTACTTCTACTACTGTTACCTTTTGCTACCATTATCACCACTATCATATTACTTTGCTATTAAACACTTTGCTGCAGATATTAAGTTTCCAAGTGTGGTTGAATTGACAACTCAGCTGCTAATACTTGAGAATATTCTTTGGCTCCCGTTGTGTCGAATCAATAAATTTGGGTTGAATACTCTACTCTCGAAAACTGTTGCGATCCCCTATACTTGTGGGTTATCAAGACTATTTTCTGGCACCATTGCCAGGGAGCATAGCTCTATTCTTTGAGTCACTTGGGATTTCTTCTTATCATTATGAAGAACTTGAAAGATCAAAGAACCAAGATTTTTCCCTCAACTACGAGGTGAGGTAAGGAACTGCCATCTAGCTCTGCACTCGATTCACCTTCTGTTTTGAGTAAGCTTGCGACACCTACACCTGCTTCTGCTATTCGTTCTGATATGTCGCATGTTATTGATGATGCCACTTCTGCTATGCATGATACTTATGATGAAACTACCTCTATGCCTGATAGTGCTATGCCACTTAGTGCTTTTCTTGATGAACAACTTTCTAGGGCTAGAGAAATTGAAAATATTGAATCTGATGATACTGATGAAAGTGATGATGAAGAACCACTTGCCATTCCTAAGGGCTATGTTTTTGATCAAGATGCTTCTTTAGCTATTTTAGCTTGCAGAAATAGAACTGAACTTAAAAAATTATTAGCTAAATGGAGTAAGCAATCTCTAAATGCTAGAATGAAACCTGAGCCTGCTTTTGCTACTTCACCTATCTTTGTTACTGATAAGGATTATGAATTCTCTATTGATCCTGATATAATTACTTTAGTTGAATCTGATCCTTTTCATGGTTATGAATCTGAAACTGTTGTGGCACATCTTACTAAATTGAATGATATAGCTACCCTGTTTACTAAAGATGAGAGAACTCGTTACTTTTATATCCTCAAAATATTTCCGTTCTCATTAAAGGGTGATGCTAAGATATGGTTTAATTCTCTTGATCCTGGTTGTGTGCGTAGTCCCCAGGATATGATTTATTACTTTTCTGCTAAATATTTCCCTACTCATAAGAAAAAAGCTGCTTTAAGGGATATATATATATATATATAATTTTGTGCAAATTGAAGAAGAGAGTCTCCCACAAGCTTGGGGGAGGCTTCTCCAATTACTTAATGCTTTGCCTGATCATCCTCTTAACAAAAATGAAATACTTGATATCTTTTATAATGGACTAATCGATGCCTCGAAAGATTACCTGGATAGTTGTGCTGGTTCTGTTTTCACGGAAAGAACACCGGATGAAGCTGAAATTCTATTGAATAATATGTTGACAAATGAAAATAATTGGGCACCTCCGGAGCCAATTCCTGAGCCTATTCCTAAACCAAGTCCGAAGAAGAGGGGTATTCTATTTCTCAGTCCTGAAGATATGCAAGAGGCAAAGAAATCTATGAAAGAAAAGGGTATTAAAGCTAAAGATGTCAAGAATTTACCTCCTATTAAAGAAATACATGGACTTAATTTACCGCCTATTGAAGAAACATATAATCCAAATCCTTTACCTATTGAAGAAACTCATGGTCTTGATAACCCTACACAGGTAGTAAAGGTAAATTCTCTCTACAGATATGATAAAGCTGTAATCCCATTTACTAAAATTGATAGCCCATGCTTAGATGAGTTTGATAAATTTATGGCTAAGAAAGAAGATTTTAATGCTTATTTTGGTAGACAATTAAAATACAATTCAAATATGCTTGGACACTTGGGTGATTATATGGCTAATGTCAAAGGTGAACTTAAACTTATTAGTAAACATGCTTCTATGGTTACCACTCAAGTAGAACAAGTACTTAAAGCTCAAAATGATTTACTCAATGAATTGAATAATAAGAATAATGATAATGTTGTTAGAGTTATGACTAGAGGTGGTAGAATGACTCAGGAACCTTTGTATCCTGAAGGCCATCCTAAGAGAATTGAGCAAGATTCTCAGAGAAATAATTTAGATGCACCTAGTTCTTCTAAAAAGAAGAAAAGGAAAAATGATAGGACTTTGCATGCTTCTAGTGATCCTATTGTTGAAACACCTGAGAATCCAAATGATATTTCTATTTCTGATACTGAAACACAACCTGGTAATGAAACTGAAACTAGTGATACTGTCAATAATAATGTTCATGATGATGCTCAACCTAGTAATGATAATGATATAGAAATTGAACCTGGTGTTGATCTTGATAACCCACAATCAAAGAATCAACGTTATGATAAGAAAGAATTCGTTGCTAGGAAACATGGTAAAGAAAGAGAGCCTTGGGTTCAGAAACCCATGCCGTTTCCTCCCAAACCATCCAAGAAAAAGGATGTCGAGGATTTTGAGCGCTTTGCTGAAATGATTAGACCTATCTTTTTGTGTATGCCGATTAACTGATATGCTCAAAACATATCCTTATGCTAAGTACATGAAAGATATTATTACAAATAAAAGAAAGATACCGGAAGCTGAAATTTCCACCATGCTTGCTAATTATACCTTTAAGGGTGGAATACCAAAGAAACTTGGAGATCCAGGAGTACCCACTATACCATGCTCCATTAAAAGAAACTATGTTAAAACTGCTTTATGTGATCTTGGAGCCGGTGTTAGTGTTATGTGCCTCTCTCTTTATATCGTAGACTTGATTTGAATAAGTTGACACCTACTGAAATATCTTTGCAAATGGCTGATAAATCAACTGCTATACCTGTCGGTATTTGTGAGGATGTGCCTGTTGTAGTTGCAAATGTTACTATTTTAACAGACTTTGTTATTCTTGATATTCCCAAGGACGATAGTATGTCTATTATTCTTGGAAGACCCTTTTTGAATACTGCAAGGGCTGTTATTGATTGCACTAAAGGCAATGTCACTTTTCATGTTAATGGTAATGAGCACACGGTACACTTTCCGAGGAAACAACCTCAAGTTCATAGTATCAACTCTATTGGAAAAATTCCATCGATTATATTTGGAGGTTTTGAATTTCCTCTTCCTACTGTCAAGAAGAAATATGATATTCTTGTCATTGGGGATGTGCATAACCCCGTTGAGGTAACATAGTGTTATTAGAAATTTCTCCGGTTCCATGTTATTCGGAATGAGTTCGTTAACAAGACTTGATCAACCTTGTTAGTGGATTCCTTTTGATGACCATGAGATGGATGAAATTAGAAGGCACACCCTTCTGTACCCCACTTTTACTTTCTATTATTTATGTTAAATAAAATAAAAATAAATATTTGTCTGTCTGTTATGTGATTATCCGTGCAATATAAAAATACCTCGAAAATAAAAGTTCTCCAAATGCCCTAAAAATTAAATATGATTTTTTCTAGAATATTTGAGGATTTATGGAACTGAGAACACACCAGGGGGGCCGGCCACCTGCCCACGAGGGTGGAGGGCGCGCCCCCCTGCCTCGTGGGCCCACGGTGGCCCTCCTCCGCTTATCCCTTCACCCATACACTCCTTCTTCCTCCCCCGAACACGAATAACTAGCTCAAACCCGAGTCCAAGCTCGTTTTGCTGCCATTTTCGATCTCCTTGCTCAAAGCACCTCTCACAAAACTGCTTGGGGAGATTGTTCCTTGGTATGTGACTCCTCCATTGGTCCAATTAATTTTTGTTCTAGTGCTTTATTCTTTGCAAATTTTTGCTGCTTAGGTGACCCTGTTCTTGAGCTTGCATGTCAAATTTATATGGTCAGAAGTAGTTTTGATGCATGATATAGGCCCTAGGCACTTGTAGGAGTAGTTGCTATCAATATTATTGAGTTTGGTTTACTTTTATTTTGAAGTTACTAAAATTTTTAGAATTTTTCAGAAAATGATGAGGAGACTATTGAGGGGCTCATCGAGCCAAAGCTCGAAGGAAAAGGCACCAAAGCCTAAGTATAATTTGCCGTGCACCGTGGAGATTCGGGCGTGTGAATAGCCTTCCGATGAATTCTTGAGAGCAGCTGGGATTTATGAAGATTTTCAAGAATTGGCTCATAATGCAGGCCTCACTGCTTTCCTCCACGACCAATGCGATCAGTATCTCTTGCTCACAAATACCTTTGTGCAAAACTTTCATTTTCATTCTAGGAACTCACCACCTACGGTGGAGTTTCATTTATATGATGAGCATAAGGAGATGTTAGTTTATGATGTTTGTCGAATTTTTCTAGTCCCTTTTGAGGGCAAGACAGAAGAACCACATCGTGATGATGTGGAGGGTTTTATTTATACTATCACTGTAGGGGAAACTAGGAAAGTTTCGAATGCACGAATCACTAGCATACATTTTCCTATTTTACGTTACTTTGCATTATTTGCTAGTCGTTGCTTAATTGGTCGTGGAAACTGTGGAAACCTTAGTATCCCTGATATTATTATTTTTCTTTAAGGTTTATACAGTGATAACACTTTTAGCATGGGCGGTATTATTGCTAAACGGTTAAGTCTGAACCGTACCAAGGGCCCCATCTTTGGAGGCATCTATGCCTCACGCCTAGCTGCACATTTTAACATACCTATTAGGCATGCTGAGAAGGAACAAAAGGTGCTACCCCGTGTTTATCTAGATTATAAAAGTATGGTGGCACATGATTTTATTGTTAAGAATAGGGCAGGAGAGCTTAAATATCAATTGTCTTTAATAAACATCATCCTGAGACTATTACCCTGCCTGCTCCTTCTTTGTTTGATCTATCTTCAGGCACGTACCTTGTTCCGTTGACGACTATTCAAGCCTACCGGAACCCTGCACCAGCAGAGGAGCCAGAGCCGGAACCACAATTTGATCTCTCACGACAGTCTAATTACCAGTGGGATCCGGAGATGATTGCCAGCCAGTGGCAATCGGAGCCCTCTTCTTCCTCATCGCAGTACGACCCCAACTATTATTATGGATACGTCTCCAATGTATCTACTTTTCGAAACACTTTTGCCCTTGTTTTGGACTCTAACTTGCACGATTTGAATGGAACTAACCCGGACTGACGCTGTTTTCAGCAGAATTACCATGGTGTTATTTATGTGCAGGAGCAAACGTTCTCGGAATGACCTGAAACTTCACGGAGACACTTTTCAGAAAATAAGAAAAATACCTGCCAAAGATGAAGGCGAGGGGGGCCACCACCTTGCCACGAGGGTCGGGGCGCGCCCCCCTACCTCGTGGGCCCCCTGTTGCCTCTCCGACTCCAACTCTACCTCCATATACTGAGTTTCGGGGAGAAAAAAATCAGAGAGAAGAAATCATCACGTTTTATGATACGGAGCCGCCGCCAAGCCCTAAAACCTCTCGGGAGGGCTGATCTAGAGTCCGTTCGAGGCCTCGGAGAGGGGAATCCGTCGCCATCGACATCATCAACCATCCTCCTTCACCAATTTCATGATGCTCACCGCCGTGCGTGAGTAATTCCATCGTAGGCTTGCTGGACGGTGATGGGTTGGATGGGATCTATCATGTAATCGAGTTAGTTTTATTAGGGTTTGATCCCTAGTGTCCACTATGTTCTGAGATTGATGTTGCTATGACTTTGCTATGCTTAATGCTTGTCACTAGGGCCTGAGTGCCATGATTTCAGATCTGAACCTATTATGTTTTCATCAATATATGAGTGTTCTTGATCCTATCTTGCAAGTCTATAGTCACCTATTATGTGTTATGATCCGTTAACCCCGAAGTGACAATAATCGGGATACTTACCGGTGATGACCGTAGTTTGAGGAGTTCATGTATTCACTATGTGTTAATGCTTTGTTCTGGTTCTCTATTAAAAGGAGACCTTAATATCCCTTAGTTTCCGTAAGGGCCCCGCTGCCACGGGAGGGTAGGACAAAAGATGTCATGCAAGTTATTTTCCATAAGCATGTATGACTATGTTCGGAATACATGGCTACATTATATCAATGAACTGGAGCTAGTTCTGTGTCACCCTAGGTTATGACTGTTACATGATGAACCACATCCGACATAATTCTCCATCACCGATCCATTGCCTACGAGCTTTCCATATATTGTTCTTCGCTTATTTACTTTTCCGTTGCTATTGCTATCATCACTACAAAATACCAAAAACATTACTTCTACTACTATTACCTTTTGCTACCATTATCACCATTATCATGTTACTTTGCTACTAAACACTTTGCTGAAGATATTAAGTTTCCAGGTGTGGTTGAATTGACAACTCAGCTGCTAATACTTGAGAATATTCTTTGGCTCCCCTTATGTCGAATCAATAAATTTGGGTTGAATACTCTACCCTCGAAAACTGTTGCGATCCCCTATACTTGTGGGTTATCAGGACTCATGGTAAGATATCACAACACAACTCTACAAATAAAATAAGTCATACAAGCATCATATTACAAGCCAGGTGCCTCGAGGGCTCGAATACAAGAGCTCGATCATAGACAAGTCAGCGGAAGCAACAATGTCTGAGTACAGACATAAGTTAAACAAGTTTGCCTTAATAAGCGGAAGCAACTACTCTTGGTCGTCGTCAGCGGGCTGCACGTAGTAGTAGGCACCTCCAGAGTAGTAGTAGTCGTCATCGACAGTGGCGTCTGGCTCCTGGACTCCAACGTCTGGTCGCAGCAATCCGGTATAGGAAAGGGGAAAAGGGGGAGCAACGCAACCGTGAGTACTTATCCAAAGCACTCGCAAGCAAGGATCTACACTACATATGTATGCATTGGTATCAAATGGAATAAGGGTATCATATGTGGACTGAACTGCAGAATGCCGGAATAAGAGGGGGATAGCTGGTCCTACCGAAGACTACGCTTCTGGTAACCTCCATCTTGCAGCAGAAGAAGAGAGTAGATGGTAAGTTCACCAAGCAGCATCGCATAGCATAATCCTAACCGATGATCCTCCCCTCATCGCCCTGTGAGAGAGCGATCACCGGTTGTATCTGGCACTTAGAAGGGTGTGTTTTATTAAGTATCCGGTTCTAGTTGTCATGAGGTTAAGGTACAACTCCAAGTCGTCCTGTTACCGAAGATCACGGCTATTCGAATAGATTACCTTCCCAGCAGGGGTGCACCACATTTCCCAACACGCTCGATCCCCTTTGTCCAGACACACTTTCCTGGGTCATGCCCGGCCTCGGAAGATCAACACGTCGCAGCTCGACCTAGGCACAACAGAGAGGTCAGCACGCCGGTCTAAATCCTAAGGCGCAGGGGTCTGGGCCCATCGCCCATTGCACACATGCACGTTGCGAGGGCGGCTGGAAGTAGAACGATTCCCCTTAATACAAGAGCAGGCTTATGGTCCAATCAGGCGCGCGCCGCTCAATCACTGACGTCACGAAGGCTTCGGCTGATACCACGACGTCGAGTGCCCATAACTGTCCCCGCGTAGTTGGTTAGTGCGTATAGGCCAGTGGCCAGACTTAGATCAAATACCAAGATCTCGTTAAACATGTTATCTTGAAATAAGCGCGAACGCCGACCAGGCCCAGGCCCACTTCTGTCCTAGGTGGTCTCAACCTTCCCTGTCACTTCGCCACAAAGATCCACACAGAGGGCTGTTGGGAAAGTATGTCCTTCCAGCCCCCAATTCGTGAATCAACCGCGGGTACTCCTCGAGCCGACCCGTCTTTAGTCACAACATATATATGTGTAGTAGGTATAGTATATACCCGTGATCAACACCCGACGTGATCACGGCCCGGTAGTATAGCATGGCAGACAGACAAGAATGTAGGGCCACTGATGATAATCTAGCATCCTATACTAAGCATTTAGGATTGCAGGTAAGGTATCAACAGTTGCAACAACAATGATAGGCTATGCATCAGGATAGGATTAATGGAAAGCAGTAACATGCCACACTACTCTAATGCAAGCAGTATAGAAGAGAGTAGGCAATATCTGGTGATCAAGGGGGGGGGGGCTTGCCTTGTTGCTCTGGCAAGAAGGAGGGGTCATCTTCAATGTAGTCGAACACACGGACATCGGCAGCAGTCTCGGAGTCTACCGGAAAGAAGTAACGGGGGAACACAATAATTAACAGATCAATCAAATGTAACACAAAGCAAGACGCGGCAATACGTTGTGCTAGGGGTGATCTAACGTAGGGATAGGTGATACCGACGAAGGGGGGAAACATCCGGGAAGTATTCCCGGTGTTTCGCGTTTTCGGACAGATGAAAGGGAGGGGGAAAGTTGCGTGTACGCTATGCTAGGGATGTGTGGCGGATGAACGGGCTGCATATCCGGATTTGTCTTGTCGTTCTGAGCAACTTTCATGTAGAAAGTTTTTTTATCCGAGTTACGGTTATTTTACTATGATTTTCTGAAGTCTTAATAGTAGTTTGGAATTCTTATAATTTGGAAATAAAACAGAAATTAGTTTTGTCACCTAGTGCTATTCTAGCCATAGTTTATCACAGGTGGGGTCAGGGTCAAAGTCAACAGTTGACTATTCAACATATGAACGGTGTAGGGCAACATGTCATTGACTTAGACTTTTCTAAAATTTGTTTTTCTTTAAACTAACAGTGGGTCCACATGTCATCTACCATTGGACTAATTAACTAGTACTACTAATTACACTAACAAACTAAACTAGTCCCTAAACTAGTATTTGGCCGGCCACACACACAGAACACACACTCAAGCACACACACACAACACACACACACTGCATGCACACAACACACACACACACACGCTACACGCACACACTCGGCCATGGCCTTTAGCAGCAACTAGCAACGGCTGGAGTAGAGCAGCGCAGTAGTTGCAGTAAGCAACAACAGCGACGAAGCAGAGCAGCGCAGTAGCAGGCACGCACAACAGCGGCTACTGACAGCAGCAAGTAGCAGCCAAGGAGCAAGCAGTGGCGGAAGTAGCAGCGAAGAAACAACGACGCAAGGAGTAGCTCAGCAGCACGGGAGCTCAGGCGATGACGTGGTCGGGGCGGCCGAGCGCACGCGGGTGCCAGCGGCAGCGGGCAAGCCGAGCGCGGCCAGCGTGCGCGGCCAGGGGCATGGTGCAGGGGAGCGCCCGGGGCAAGGGGAGTGCGGCCATGGGAGGGGCCGGCCGCGGTAAGCAGCTGCGGGCGCGGAGGTCCGGCCATGGCGTATAGGGTAGCTACGACTATCAATTGAAGAAGGGAAAGGAGAGGGATAGCTCGTCTGTTCACAGGGAAGTCACGCGGACGGCTCGTAGGCGTCGTGGTGGACGGACGGTGGCGGATCGAGCGGCGGAGCTCCGGTAGCCATGGCGAGGAAGACGGTCGCGGGCGTAGTCGTTTGGGCATCCTGGCTCAATCTGGTGGTTGAAGACGACGAAGCAGTCGACGGCGGAGCCTAAGGACACGACTGCTGGGCGCGGGGTTGTCTGTGGCCACGAGATATATAGCGGCACGACCATGATGTCTCAGGTGGTTGCTCTGGGCGGAAGAAATGGTGCAGGGGAGGAAGAGAGGGAGGACTAGGGTTCGTCCAGGGGGTCAAGGGGGTCTTGTAGGTGGGCAAGGCGGCTCGGATGCCGACGCGTGGCCGGCGGCCATGGAGATGGCACCACGGCCTCCCCTGCCTCCACTAGCAGCAGAAGGAGACAAGTAGGGGGGTTTGTGGGCTGGTTTTAGTTAGATGGTCCAAGTGGCCCGGTAGGATAGGTTTTATTTTTCTATTTTTATTTTAACTTTCATAGTTTGCATTTTATTTGAGCTACTAAAAGAGTTTTATTTAATACAAAACTTGGCACAAAAGTAAAGCGCAATATTCCGGGTTGCTACAAAAAGTTTCAAAGCATTTGGGAGTGTTCAACTTTTTTTAGAAATTGAAAAGGTCAAATAATTAGCTATTGGACCAAGTGTTATAATTTTCAGGGGTATTTTAAACATCTCCATAATGTTTGTTTAATGCATGGAAATTATGTAATGAAAGTTTTCAACCTAAGGAACATTTTTAAATTACTATTTTATAAAAAATATTATTTGACTTGGCATTTGAATCTGGATTTGAGTTTGGTTTGAAACAAAGTGAGGATTAGCAAAATGATTATGATTTCATGGCGTCATTAGGCATGGGATTACTGTAGCAAGATTATCGGGGTGTTACAACATGTAGAAGTGAAATCATATCAGTTCAAGACAAAGTAGCAGTGAAAGAATACAAAGCGTGGGAAACTACACGTCACAACAAGATTTCAGATGGGTACCACGGGTCTACATGTACAACAACACTATTCGCTCTGTTGTGATGCTAGTAATGTGCATGATATGAGAAGTCAACTGTATACACAATTGAAATTGAAATCAACTGAGCTATTGATAAGAGCAAGCCTCTTAAAGAAACATGCATGAACATACCTGTTGTGCCATTGAAGTTTCGATTGGATCCTTCAATTTAAAAATAAGTTTGTATGAGTAAATACAGTGATACAAGAGCAAAGCAGTATGCACGATAGCAATCATAGTTAAAAAAAGGCGCGCCTAAGCGAGTGCTTAAGCACGCCTAGGCTCTAGGCGTTGGCGAAACACATTGCGCATAACTACGCTTAATCTGTGCATAACTGCGCATAAGCATGCGCTTTGGTCAGTAAAGCACAAGGCGGTGGCAAAACACACAATTAACACCTATCGCTTTTTTCAACTATGATAGCAATGGAATCTTAAATTAGAACAATTGTTCTTCATGTTTAGGCACTTGTTCTACATGAACAAAGTACAGTAAGACATAAGAATATAGTACTTAAAAATAGAAAATGAGCTCATAGACCTTACCACATTATTGGTTCGGGACGAGTACAGAACAAGGCGTTCCCAATCATCGTCCAGTAAATGTGTCTCAGGAGAACGTAAGGGAATTGGATGATTTTCTTTGCCGGTGAAGTACGTTTTCTTCAGGTAATTCCGATACTGCCACCAAGCATTCTTGAAGATAGCAGAGGTATTAGCACAGGTTACCTCATCCTGAGTTTCCAAATCGGTCCTTCTCTATAGAGAAAAATGGGAAAATTTGCGGTATTATAACCATCATGGAGGTAGGATGTATGGGACAAAGCAAAGTAATTGCCATGAATAACATTACTTACACATAACTCCTCGACAAACACCTGCAACTAGAATTTTCCTTCATCTTCAGTATAATATTTCCAAGATGGGAAGATACACACATACAATTTAACAACATCAAATGCGATAGATGCTAAACTACGAGTAGCTGGTTGTGCTTCCTCCACAGGAATAGGCGTACTAACTGGTGGAGTTGGGGTTCGCCGTGGTAGTACTGGCCCTTTGGGCTCTGGAGCTGCCTTACTAACTGCTCTTGTTTGGGAGCTCTGTGGTGGAGATGGTGCTGTGTCAACATGAACTGGGTTACTATTGCTGGGGTTGGGGTTAGATTGGGTGAAGCTGGTTCTCTGTCCATCGTAGTAGGGGTACAATCTGCGAGAGTTTGGGTTATGTGTGGTAGGGCTGGTTCTCATGCATGTACAACCGGGGTGCTATCTCCACCAAGAGGTAGCACTGTTTTATTTGAAGACCGTGTTTTTAGTCCGCTAGATGCTGTCATCACCCGCTCTAATTCAAATGGCTGATAAACAGGAAACATAGTTGAATGTACAGACATTGTATGAGAGACAGATGCAATATATAGTGTGGAAAAAAGAGGGCATGAAATAGTTGACATGTATATTGTTTAACTAAAATGGATAGCATGACATAATTTCACATATATGATGTCTATCTAAACTGGATAGCGTAGCACAACATAAATCAAAGATATGATGAATAACTAAATAGGATCGCATAACATAATTCACCTACATGTTATCTAAGTAATCAAGATCACATCATTTAATTCACATATGTGATTTATATGCTAAACAGAGGGCATTAGATATGATGTGTGAACTAAGAACATGGTGTATATGATGTCTAATCTATGCAATGAAAGACACCATATGCATGATATGAGCAGTATAACCGTGCCAAGTTAGAGCATACACCTCGGTGGGGGAATAGGACTGGTCATCTGTTTCTGAATCCATCTCTGAGGAGCTATCGGGACCCAACAAGAGATCTGCTTCGACAGGTAGCACTGTCTGCGCTGAAGGCCTTGTTTTCACTCCAGATTTTTCAATCTCCCACCCAAATGGTTGATTCACAGGAAGAGTAGTTTAATGTACAAACATTATCGACAAATGGAAATGTAATGAAGAAAAGGATGGGCAAGATATCATTCAAATATATGATTCCTGGTTAAACAGGATGGCATTGCACATTTCACGTATATTATGGCTGGCTAAAAGACATGAGACTGCACAATTCCCATATATGATATAGAAACTAAACAGGTGGCATTACAGAACATGTCTAAACTAAGCATATGACATATATAATGTCAAAAGTAGGCACTGCAAGGCAACATATGCATGATATGACTAACATCATCATGCCGAGGTAGAGCAAACACCTTGGGGGGTAAATAGGAGTGGTCAGCGGCGTCTGAATCCGCCTCAGAATAGATATCTTCTTCTGGATTGCAATCTGGAGAGGGGTGGGGAGGGTTTGCCATTGAACCCACCATGGAGCGATGTCTGCATGACATTGTATTGCCGCGCAAAACTCTTCTTTTTTCTCTACATGTTCAACATGACTGTGTACAATATCTGACATGCATACGAAAAAATATGGTGAGATTATGTAAGGAGAGCATGCAGAAATTTAGAGTGATGGTAACAACCAGTGGATGGATCCAAAAATAATGATAGTATGCTGATGATTGCTTTAATTTAATAAAAAGACAAATGATGATTACTTTACTATTTGTTTCCCACCCAAGATGAACAACATAGGCATACCCTAGGTGAACCAGATATTAGACAGAGATACTATTCATTGCTTCCACGATATGTGCCCCACAACTAATTTAGAACTCAATTTTGAACATTAATTTGGACCTGACTTGGAGTCCAAGAGGTGAACAGGACCATAAAGTAGCAGGTAATTTTAAGCAATGCATAACATAAGCAGAAACAAAAGAGTGCGACCTCTATTGTGGACCCGTGTACTCCTCAGGTTCATTTGCTGAGTTGATGATGGTGATGCCGTTGCGGTGGGTGCCGGCGGCAGGGAAGGAGATCCGAGGCGGTGAAAGACGGTCAGGAGTCGTGATGTCTGGTTTGGTGGACGTTTCTGTCGATGGAGCAGCTCAGTTGAGGTGGACGACGTCACGGCAGGAGCGGGACAAACCACACAAAGTTCCCTTCGACACCTACCTGTAACTGAAGTAATTCTGTAAGGGATCATTTGGCTTGCATGATTCTAAAAATGCAGGGATAGGAAAAACACCGGAATAGGATAGGAATGCACATGGTAAATAGAGCATTTGTAAACACAGGATTTCTATCAACTTGAGTGTTTGGTTTACAGGAATTGGAAGAGCAGAGGAATGCAAAGAAACATGGCCAAAATAAAGTGAAACCATATGAAAGCGTGTATAGTTAGAATGTTGTTCTGCCACTAATGCACTTTGTCTTGTTTTCATGCATAGGATTTTGAAAAGTAGGTCCAAGTGGATGTTTTGCTTCATTCCTTTCAACGAAATGCATGAATAATTGAATAGTAGAGTGCCATTGGAAAATTCCCTATTGCTATGTTTTTCCGTTGAACCAAAATAGCCCTAATGGATCGAAATGAATGTATAGTAATAAGTGATGCAACAAGTGTACAACCTATTTGCCGTAGCCGTGTCGACCTCAGCATCATTGGGTTGGTCGCTGAAGCAGTTGAGGCAGAGATGGTTGTCGGAGGTGTGGAGGAAGATTTGAGGCATCTGTAGATGGCGTCCAGGGCACTGCTCTGTTGTGATGCATCGTTCTATCATTGGAGTAGCCCTGGTGAGCCGTAAGACGTCAAGGCTGAAGCAGCACAAGACAGACATCGTCAATCTCAAGTGGGATTCTAATAGCATCTCCAATAGATGATATAAAATAGATGTAAAATTTACATCACCAAAAACCACCTGACTACAACAGATGAGGTAAAAATTGTTGACTCTGAACTTAACTGTCGAGACTGAAATTTACTGTGGAATCTGAATGTTACTGTCGAAACTGAATGCAATGGTAGCAGAGAGGCACTTGACATGTAGTTTAGGGAGGGCCTGCAGTTCATCTTCAACCTGCACCCCCCTGAGCCGCCAGTCACCACCGGCCGAACCGCCGGCCCCAGCGCCGCCTCGCCGCCTCGAAACAACTCCCCACCGCCGGTCTGCCGCCGCCCCGACCAGCCCTATAGCCCCCCTGCCCCTACCCTGAGCCCCCGTCCCCGCTGCGGGTGGTTCTTCCTTAACTCCGGCGAGCCCCCCACCCCCTGAAAATCGACTGATCAAAAAGTCGATTCAGTCGACTGAAGTGTAGCTAAATCGGAACAGAGCAGCAGCATGAGCGAGGGGGAGAGCACCAGCAGCGCGAGAGAGCGAGAGCCGGAGTAGCAGCAGCAGCGCGAGCGAGCGAGAGCCAGAGCAGCAGCAGCAGATCCGGTTGGTATGGACGCTGCCGCTAAAGGGGCCTCGCACTATGGGAGAGCCGCCGTGGAGATGTCGCCCGCGGCGCCGGCTTCAAGGTACCCGCTCCATGGGGTGCGGGATGGAGCACCGTCGGCACTGGGAGGTCGAGCTAAGGAGAAGGTGCGATGCGATGAGTGTACAACCTCTTTGGTGGCGCCAAGTAGGCCTCGGCTTCGTCCGAGGAGTCGGTGAGGATGTTGTGGTTTCGGTGGAGCAGGTTAAGGCGGCGCTGTGGGGATGGAGCAGCCGCGATAGACGAGGCGATCATCGGAGAAGCTCCTTGGAGGTGGAGGACGGGGCGGCTGAACCGGCGGGACGATGGGATGGACGATGGATCCTCATCCGGCGAGGTGGATGAGGGACGTCGAGCTGTTGCGGTGGACGACGTCGTCCGGGAAGAGGCTCCGGCTGGGCAGCGGTGAGGTGGCGAACGGAGGTGGGTGGGGTTTCGCGGCTGGAGCGGAGAGGTTATGGCGGCCTGGGATTTCAAATGGCAAAAAGGAGGCGATGGGAGAGGGGGGGAACCATGACTTAGGGACGCGCTTGTCCAAAATGTAGGGTGTGTTACAAAAGTACACCGCACCGATTTGAACTAGCGTCCCTTTCGGCTCATGGTTAGAAGGGGGATTTCGTGTGTCGGGATTTGGCAGCTGGAGGGAGTTTTCGCGCGCGTTGTAATTTCGGGATAGAAAGGCGTGGGTTGTGAAGGCGCCAGTTTTGGGAGCATGATATCTGAATTTTCGGGATATAACAAGGCGCAGGTTGAATTTTAGGGACAAGCCTAACGTGTAATATTGTACTTGTACGTACCAAATCAATTCGCACTTCCCTCAACAAAAAAGAAAACAAAAAAAATAAAACTATTCACACCACACAAAGAGAGAGTCTTGCCCCGTTTTACTATAAAAATGCTATTTAAAGCTACTCATACCAACAATTTAGTGCAATTAAATGCTATTCGGTAGTATGAATCCATGTTATGTCCAATTAATTTTTTTTGCTTGCTGTATAATGCATGTAACCTACTCATACCAACATTTTAGTGCATTCCAATTGTCTATACTACCACTGCAATTCGAACTGAATTTGAATTTGTTTCTCTATTTCAATAACAATCTACAATCATGATTGTTGCCAACTTCAACCATCATTCGTGTATTACCTTAATAACACACCACATGATTACTATAGAGATAGATATGAACTATGTGTACTACATGAACTCGAATTCTATTTTTTGAATACACTTAATGTTGATTCCAAATAATAGTACATTTGATGTACTAACTATATATTCATAATCTAAACCATGTTCCATACGTGTGCACCGTGTTTATCACACATAGTATAGTGCCCCGCCCCTACATTATGATAAGTATTTAGACCTGAGCTGCAAAAGCCACACATTAGCCCAAATTATGATCAATGTTCTATATGTTATACGTAGTACTAGCAAGATGCCCATGCGTTCCACAGAACATCAACATGATCAAGGGGAGGCCTAATTTGCAAATATGGAGAGGGGTGTGGGTATCTTTTTTCAAAATTGCCATAGTTTCCTTCCTATCCGTCAGATTTAAATCGGACGGCCTATATTGCAGGATGGCACCATCATCAACAATTCCTTTTTATAAGAGTAGAGATAAAATATATTATATGTAGTAGAACATGTTCATAACCACACCATGTGTATCACCGTTATATATATTCACACATGCGTCGGTTTAAAACACTGTGATAAATTCTTCAAATATCTGAATTCGCTTTTTGTAATGAAGTATGATGCTTTATTTGTCCTTTACACCCACACAATCCTCTTATCTTTGTAGCTAGCTAGCGCTAACTTTCTCTCGTGCATGCAGACGCCCTCATCCCTCTAACCCTCCCTCCGCATTCTCTAGCTCCATCGCGCAAATTCGTCTTTTCACTTTAGGTCATTCACCCATGGTGTGTGTAGGCCCCTTAGCTCCTTCTTTACGACATACATCGATTGATATGCCTCTCTAACCAGGTGTGCCTAGCACAAAACACAAGCTTGCCCTCTTCTCTTATCACCATCCATGCCTCATTCCCACCACTCTTTTCATCGATCTCGTACTCGCACACTTCTCCCCCCTCGATATAGTATGACTCTCGCACCACCTCCTAGATGCATCCCTCTCTCTCTATCCTTCTCCACGTGCCTCATTTTCTTCTAACACACACATGCATGTATACCGATCGATCTCCCAACATATACCTAGGTCGACTATAACTATTCCCCCCCATCGATCGACGTACCTCACAAGTTATGTCTCTCCTTTCTCTGACAAAGGACGATTGATCTTCCTATGTAGTTATGTCTGCTTACCACATCCATATCGCCCCCCGCTCATCATTCGTGCATGCCTCCTGACCCATCTCTCACACGCACGTGCACAGACAGGCAGCCATCCCCTCTCTTATTGATATTGCAGGCGCGCCCTCCGGTTGCCTAGCAAGCCTATCCCACCATTTGTTAGAAGCAACTCCACTGCCACCCCCTCCAACACTCTAGCTCTGTCTCTCTCCCAACCTTAATCCTCTCCTACACATATGCATGGATGCCGATCGATCTCCCTTAATACATGAGGTAGATCGATCTCCCTTAATACATGAGGTAGGCCTCTCTCCTCCTCCACACATATACCAGCCACTGTACCTCTATAGTAAATTAGGCCTCCCTCCCCCCACCACACAGCGATGTAGGTAGGTATCCATGCCACAGAGACAAACTGCACCTGTCCCCTCTCATGTTCCAGTAGGCCAACCACTCTATATCTTTGACGTGGGCACACACAAATTCGATGGCACTCTTTATCGATCACGCGCGCACACACACACACATCATCCCTGTCTTCGATTCTATGGACACCTCAAGCCGATGATACCTCCACTCTCTTCTCGTGGATCGCCCCCTCTATATATATGATATATCCAGGACTCTATTTCACACACATTGCATATGTTACATTTTTTATTGACCCCACCCCAAAAAAACTCTCACGAACCCACACACTATATCTCTCTACATTTGTATCTCTCTCACAGAACCCCACGTAGGTGGTGTACGTATACAAGAAGAGAATAGGTGCATTGTGCACGTACTCACGCTTCGTGCCCAGCCACACCCGCGCAGGTACATGGTGGAGCTCATTTCTGTATGAAATGGCAACCCACGTGCTAATTTGAATGCGTGTAGCGGTTGTTTACCTATGGAGGTCGTGTACCACGCGTGGTTTGTCTCTCTTTAGAGTATCTCACAATGGAGCCTGCCTGCCTGGTTTGTCTCTCTTCAGAGTATCTCACACAAGGCTACGGTGGCCTCTCTCTCTCTCTCACCGATGGTCACTGATTCGGCCGCATCCCGTCCGCCGGCGGAAAGGGAGGACGTCCATCGTTTCTCCGTTCGACGGCGCCGAGGCAGCACGTCCCGATTTGCGGTACACATCGTTCTCTCTGACCAAGCTCCGGTGTGGTAGGGCCTACGCCACCTGCTCGCTGCCGCGGTATGGCCAGATTCCGCCCGCCGCCGCTCACCTAGTATCCCCTCCGTCCTTGCTCCATTGCTCGTCTTCCCACGTCACTGCATGTGGATCTTCCATAGTTCTTTGCCCAAAACGTAGCTCGTCCGGTGTACTTTGCATATTGCAATCTCGTCCTCACACCGTTTTAGACAAACACAACCGTCTTGTTATCTTCCCTTAGGATAAGGAATATGCTTCTTTTTTGTCGTCGCATGTGTTATCCACTGTTATTGGCCAGTAATAGTTTCCTTTCTACCTCTTTTTTGCAAACAAGGCTATCCATTTCACCTCATTGCTATTGCGACCTTTTGGTGAACTGCACAAATCACTTTTTTCTTAAGAGTGTTTTGTGCAGTTCTGCCAAAATGTCACACGGGCAACGTCTCTACATTTCATTGCGACTGCACAAAGGGGGATTGGTTTTGCTCTATCCTCCTCATCCAACTCCGAGCCTAATCTTCTCCAACTAGTTAGTCTTAAGAGAGACTGCAAAGGTGACCGGCTTCTATTTGTGTGTTTATTGTTTCATCAGTAGTCCTCTATTATCGTAATCACACTTAATATCTTTGGAACAGGGACGCTCAGCTCTATTTTAGTGGAACTACACAAAATAATCGGAATGTTGCATGCTCCAGACAGCTACTTTTTTCCCAACATGCCTTGTTGATTTAGACAGAGCTGGGGGGGGGATGTTGCTGCCAATGAAAGCATGGATAAATTTTTATTTAACACCTTCTCACAACTTTGTTTTCAGTTGTGATGTAAATATTAGCTCTAATTAGCAAGGAAGTTAGTTTTTTATTGTTTCCGAAAGAGCATCGATGGCAAGACACACGAAACAAAAGCTGAAAGCTCACACCATTGTACAATTTCATGTCGCTGGAAAATTATTTGTATAGTACGTCAATTATGTAAACAAATGCTGGAAGCTTGATAGCATTGCCAGAAGCCTCTTCGGCATCCGGGTCCATGTGCCATGCACAAAATTATACTCCTTCGTTCCTAAATATTTTTCTTTTTACAAATTTCAAATGGGCATATTTTAGAGTGTAGATTCACTCATTTTGCTTCGTATGTGTACTCCTTCCATTCCTAAATATTGGTCTTTCTAGAGATTTCAACAAGTGACTACATACAGAGCAAAATGAGTGAATCTACACTCTAAAATATGTCTATATACTTTCGTATGTAGTAGTCCATTTGAATCTCTAAAAAGACAAATATTTGAGTAGTCACTCGTTGAAATCTCTAGAAAGACAAATACTCCAGAGTATATTTAAGAACCGAGGGGGTAGTGCACAGCCACATGGGAGACTCAGACCGGTCGTTGCGCCGCATTAATAGTGAGTAATGAGCAGTAAAATCATAAGCCCCACCTTTCCGACTATAAGTTGCTCGGAAGAAGCAACCATCAATACGCTCTTCTTTGAATCCGCTCATACTACTCCATCCGTCACTGTTTATAGAGCGCGCTTCAGAAAAAGAGAAAATCTCTGGGACCAAGGCGACTAGTGATCGGCCTGAAAAATAGCATTGGTAGTTATAGCACGACGTCTATTACTAGAGGAAATAATGCGTACACACATGCATCCAGTGCTTCCACCCTGGGTACACCCATGCATGCACTTCACTCCGTAGTACTACATCGAGAGAAAATTGCGGTTACCACGCCCTAATTAATTAAGCATTAAACAAAACACGTCTAAAGTCTCTCTGGTGGTGGAAATGCATTGAGAGAAATGCATCATAATGAAGTGCGCCCTGTAAACTGTGACGGAGGGAGGAGTAGTATGAAGGTGCAAAACCAAGTACGCGTATGGCCAGTCGGTCAACGCACCTCCTCTTGGCATATCACTGACATGTGGGACGGGAGTGTGAGCAAACCGATCTCAATTGACGGCAAAATGGCCAACCCGCCGTTCCTTGCGAGAGACGAGGAGTGAGAACACACAGACGGGCTCGCACGGAGGCCAAGATATATTCGAGCATGGTTGAACGATATCATCATTACATGTTGGGCTGCCGTTTTCCGCCCTTCTCCGGAATAAATGTGTACTTTATTATATATTTAAAAAATAAGAGTACAGAGGCTCCACCATGCGGTTCTAGTAGTAGTACTACTCGTACTACTAAACCTTGCGCTTGGCTCTTCGCCTCTTCGTGAAGTCGAACAATGATGGTACTCCGCATGTTCGGTACTACAGTGTATGCCTCTGGCAATCTGACACCGAATGAACTGATGCATGTCCACCGCCTGGGCGAGGGTACGTTGCATTAGTCAAAAGTTGTAAGTGAGCTTCACCTTGTCCTGCAGGCTTCTCCTCATTGTGCGAGTTGACGGGACACACCAACAAGTAGTGCTAGTCCATACTCTCTCCTTTCTGGTTAATATGGCTTAATCTTTTTTGCGGGTAAATGAGAGAGCTTTATTCATATATAAGCATTCTTAGGACGATCAGCCAAGACACTGGTCACTAGGAAGCGAGGTACGCCGCAAAAAAAGAAGTAGGAAGCGAGGTGTTTCATCAAGCCAGCTCTTGGCCACATTCAAAGTGCAGCAAGCACGGTTCGCACAAAGATGCGCCGCAAGATTTGCTGACCTGTTTACATGCTGGATAACAAAAAAAGAGAGGAAATATTACTAAGCGCTCCTATTTTTAACAGGATATGAGCCAGAATTAAGCGAGAATTGTGGCCAGTGTTCCATGCAATCAACTTCCATTATCACATGCGAGAACCCTCGAAGATAACCAAATGTGTTGAAGATTGCTTTATCACATTTTAAAAATATAATAAGAGTGCAGACGCTCCTCCATCCGGTTCCGAGTACTACCTCTATAGACTATAGTAGTAGTACTAGTACTAGTAAACTTTGCGCTTGGCTGTTCGCCTCTTCGGGAAGTGCAACAATAATAGTACTACTAGTATAGTGTATGCTTCTGGAAATCTAACACCGAATTAACTATTGCACGTCCACCACCTGAGCGAAGGACAGCTTGCATTAGTCAAAAGTTTCTCCTTGTCCTGTGAGCCACCGCGCGCAAGCTTCTCCCGTCCTGCAAGCTTCCCCTCGTTCGGCAAGTTGACGGGACACAACAAAGTAATGCTAGTCCATACTGCCTCCTCTCCGGTTAATATGGCTTAATTTGAAATGAGATAAATACACTGTCTGTCACTGTATATTTGTAAAAATACAGTCAGTGGACTTCATAATACGCTCATTGCGCTCAATATATACATTTTCCGATGTTTATACAGTGACTAGCTCACCCTGGCTGAGTATGTGTGTGCATGCACGTGTAGGTTGAGCACTTGAGCGTGACCATGTGTGTTCCGTCGTGTGCTCGGACATGCATGCATTAGGGCGTCGCGCGTGTTTTTGCATCCATGTGTACGTGTGACTATTGCATACACGTAGGGGGAGTACGTGTAGGGGCCACTAAAGGAGCAGTCAAATCACACAGTAAGTTAGTCGGAAGAAGCAACCATCATTTCACTCTTCAATGACACGTACACAATATAAAATGGTTGATATGGAGAGAAAAAGAAAACCACTATATATACACTAGCAGGAGCGTAAGCTACAAGCCTGCTTGCTTGGGTTGCTCTCTTCACAAGCATAGAACGACGGTGGCCACACCGCTGGTCACATATCCGACCTGATCCCGCAGCTGGGGGAAGGGAACAATGTTGTGCATAGACGCGGTCTACATCGGCGAGGGAGAAAATCCACAGTCGGTGCATCCCAGTCGGGGGTCATCGCGGTATGGGCCGATGTCGCGTCCCAACCGCCCTTCTAGCTACAGTCCGACGTCCCAGGTAGTCCATCTTCCTTTTGGAGCCGGCGTGCTCCACTGCCGCGTCTCCACACGTAGCTCCATCTCCATGTCACTTTGTTGGTCGAAAAGGAATGAAAATGGAGTGGAAAGTTTCCGTTTTTCCGGAGAAAAAATGGAAACGGAGAGAAACCAACATTTCGTTTCGTTGGATCGCGCCATCGAGCAAAACCAATGTTTAAATCATGTATGTCGCGTTCGTGTCTCACCCTCCTCCAGGGTTCGACCCCGCACGGTCGCTCGGCATGCCACTCACCGCAAACCGAGTATACGATAACTTTCCCGCCTGCTTGTCGATGGATCGCGCCATGGAGTACTAGTACTACTGGAAGAGATTGACGAGTTGGGGAGGACAGCTAGCTGTAGCACGGACTCCCAAGAACTCTTTAATGCATGTTGTGGCCAGCTATTGCGACCTTTGAACACGGAGCAGTCGCGTGCACCAGGAAGCGGCACGGGCGACACTCTCTCGACCGACGCGCCACTTCAATGCCGGCGCCAGTGAGAGGTCGCGTCCGCTCTGGCCGGGCATGAATGCGGCACTGACCGTTTCGGGCGAGAAGCACACGTGGGTGATGAAGAGGGTTCGGGTTGGTCAGGAACGGCCGTGGCAGCGGTCCGGACGCCCGCAAACAAGAGATGATGTACGTTAATATTGCTGCGTAGATAATTAACAACGTAAATAATGTGCCAGTTGGACAAATATGATTGGAGATGGAGATGGAAATGGAATTTTACGTAAACACGGATATTCTTGTCTATGTCTATGTGTGTGTGCGCGATGACTCTTGCGACCTAGAAGCGGGGGAGTGTTTTTGATCGAGTTTTCGTTCTTGGTACGTTAAAAAATTGTCCGCCAGTTTTCGTTTCTTTTTTCCGGGAACGCGCGTATTCTATTTAAAACCACTGCTATGGAGAGATTGTTTTACTCCATTATAGCCTCTTGTTTGATAGAATTTCTCGCGTCTCGCTCTCTCACCCTCTCCATATCAAAACAAGATGACAGTGTCCACACTATCTCCCTCCTCACCGGTGGTCACAGATCCGCCCGAATCCCGTCTGATGCGGGAGGTGAGGAGGTCCAGCGTTGACGTTGTCGCCGTTGGCGATGGAGGAAGCCGATGCGCACCGTCCTATCGAGCCAGCGGTGGTGCAGACGAAGGTCCTCCGTGCCCTTGTTCGCTATCATTGTGTGGGCAGATCCCGCCCGCCCGCCTAAGCGACATCTCGCCCACCTGAGGTATAACTTCTTGTACTTGTCCAGCTCCCCAGATCGCTGCATGCGGGTTTTCTTCTATGCGACTACTCCCCAGCTCCCCATGTATAGTTGCTAGGGTTTGTCGGCTGGTCCAACATCACCTACTATTATAGAGGAAATGCCACTCAAAAAGTTTTCTTGATTTATGCCTCGGTGGAGGTATACATTTTGTTTCGACAAAAAGTGTGGTTGTGCGGTCATTGTCCATGTGCTCCTATTGCTGCTGCTAATCTAATACTATCACTGGTTAAATGAAGAAATGCTTTTTTTCTCGGGTATCCTAGTTTAGTTCCCATTAAGATAATCATGATGCTTCTGTTTGTTGGTGTACTTTTCATAATTTTTATTGACAATTGAGATGTCGTTCTTAATCTTGTAAAACAAAGTAACAACACTATATCCTTTTTTATATTTTTGGAAACATCGGTGCGTATCTCCATACCTGGGCATGTCTTCCTCAATTTTAGTGGAACTGCACAAAATTGGATGGCCATTGTTGTTCCGCCTCACTGTCCTCTGCCACATGGTTCTTCCTTCCTCGAGCTTGACTACTGAGAAGAAAAAGACCAGAGTGAGGATTTGTCGAACTTCATAGGTGCCTCACCCAAACTTGATGCCAAATGGATGATGCATCACCATGATGACCTATCGATGCTCATGGTTGCGTCGGCTGGTGAAGCTGATCGATTTTCAATGAAAAACAAGCTGTCTTCCATCAGTGCTCTTTGCTTGTTACCCACAAAGATGATATCCTTCGTCAGTTCACCTTGGTTGCAATCCACTCCCGGTTGCGCTTTTCTCTTTCACCCAACGCCTGTGCGGGAGGGCCACCGACCCCTTCTTCCCCGCTGTCGTACGTAGTGTGGGCAGATCCAACCTCCCGCCGCATGCCTTGCCACATCCCGACGACCCTAAGGTATAAGTTTCTTTGAAACCATCATTGGTCTAGCTGCATGCCGATATTTTTTGATTCTGTAGTCGAATTTAGGTCTTGGTTCAAAGAGGAAAGAAGGGTGCGGTGGGGTGGATCATGAATCTAGGACGTGGTTCAATGAGGAAATGAGGGAGGGAAAGTAGTATAGACTAGCTATCCAGCCGCTTTGTTGGTCGAAAAGGGAAAAATGGGGTAACCCAGTACACACATCTGTAAGGAACCCAACTCTTTGTTAAAAAGGGAAAGAAACTGGGGTGTCGGGTAGTTTCTGCAGGACTAGATTTGCCGCCCACACATCGGAAAAAGTTTCAAAGAGAACAAATATGGGACCAACACAGGTATGCTGCTTGGCTACATACTCTGCATCACCCATTTATACGTGTGGACGCACATGGTGCTGGCATGTCCCATGTCCCATCCACATGATCGTGCAGTGTGTTTTGAGATGTTGTGCTACTTGTATTGGTACTATTTTAAATAAATGTTGAATTGAAGCTATTGTATTTTAAGCAATGCCACTCTCAGAATTAACTACCGAACTATTTTAACAGAATTTCTCTGTTAATATGAATCAATGCAACCGTTTTAGAAATGCTACTGTCCTATACTTTGTTTTCCATCAAGATAAGGTAGATGATTCTTTTTGTGGCTGTATGTTTCATCCTCCTTTATTGGTTGTCGGGTGGTAGGTGCGACATATGCCAACGGGTGGCTTATCTTTGTTGGAACCAGTAAGACATCGCCGGTGCCTGGAAGCGGGATGAGGCGAAGACATGCACGCCGGCGGATCTTACCCAGCTTCGGGGCTCTCCGAGGAGATAACACCCCTACTGCTGCTCTGCGGGGTCTCCGCATGTTCACTAGATGAATCAAGTGGCTACACAACGCTCCTTGAGCTGGTTGGGGGGAAGGAGGAAGAAGGGCACGACTAGCCTGCTTCTTCTCCTTGTGTGGTGTATAGAACTAGCCAGGGGTCGAACCCTTTGCATGGGTGCTCCGGGGGGTTTATATAGGCCTACCCCCCGGGGGTACAATGGTAATCCGGCTAGGCGCGGGGCCCAACCGTCTGTGACTGTGCTCGCCGGCTTCCGCGCCAGCTGCTGGGGCCCGCCGACTAGTGGGTCCCGCCGGCTGCCGGTCCCTTGGCCGACAGGCAGGCCCCACTGTCCAGGGCCTGGTCGGCGGCTGGTTACTGTGGCTTCATCTTGTTGGCGTGAGCTTCATCGTGGTAAACGTGGCTACAGTACCGCCGCCTGTCAGGCGATCGCTGTAGCCTTACCGCGTCTTGTCTCCTTAACGGGGCGTCTTCTTCGAGGGAGGTGGCAAGCCGGCTGCGGGGAGCCGGCCCTGTCTTGGGCCGACTGGTGGGAGGTGTGGCCGCCTTCGGGCGTCTCTCTGCTCAAAGGGGCCCACTGCCTGTGGGCCGCGCTGGCGGTCCAGCGTGGGTGACGCCAGGGTCAACATGGCAACAGTGCCGCGCCGGACGGGTCGTGCCTAGCCCGTACGGCGCACCATGCCAGGCGTGCTCCGGGATTCGGGGGTGGCAGGCTTTACTGTAGCCACGCCCCGTCGCACCGCCGTTAGGTGGGTGCAAACTTTGTGGGTACGGCCTTGACCGCTTTATGGGGAGCCGGCTTCTTAGAGTCAGGCTTCTCACGGCCGGCTCCTTGGAGTCGGCCTTCTCATGAGGGCGGAAGTCGGGCCGCCTTCCGAAAGCCGGCCTGGGTCGCAGCCAGGTAGGGGAAGGCGGCCCCATGTCCTGGATTCTTGAGAGCCAGGCAGGCTCGTAACTTTTTCAGAAGGGCCAGGGGAAGCCGGCTAGGCTACCCATGGCTATTTACTCCGACAGTAGTCCCCGAAGCTGATCGAGCTCCGAGGTGAGCAGGGGGACGAGAAGCTTGGTCAGCTTCCTATCCTGGAGAGCCGGCTTTGCGAGCGTACGCCGACTTCAGAGAGCCCGCGTAGGCGGGAGGAGAGGGGACCTGCATGCTGACCACGGGCCCTTTCGCGGCCACGTGGCGGCAGGATCCTGCGAGCGCACGCGCGCGACGGGACGCCGCCGCAGGCCCGGGCCCGCCACTCGCGAGCCTTGGTCTGGGCGCAGATCTTCCGTGGCCCACAGGGGCCGCTCGCCTCCCCGAGGCGGTTTCGTTTCGCCGTTAAGGCTCGATAATCGCGGGACGTGGGGAGTGGGCACGATCGATCCCCACGCTTCCCCACGCCGCGCCTCCTCGGCTCCGCCAGGTGAGCCTATAAGTAGGGGGAGGAGGGAGAGCGACAGAAGTTCGCGCGCTCCTTCCCGCTCCGTCCCTCCTAACCCTCGTCTTCTTCCTTTCGCTGCCGCCGTAGCTTCCCATCTCGGCGCCGTCGCGTCCCCACGCCACCTCGCTCCCATGGCGTTGTCAAGCTCCTGGGACGGCTCCAACGTCCATGAAGACCACGTGGAGTTCCTTCGCCAGACCCGGCGCCTGCCCGGCGCCGACCGCGTACAGGTCCGCCTGGCGCCCGCGAAGGAGATCTCGCCGGCGCCGGAGGAGGGCGAGCGGGTCGTCTTCCGCTCGCACTGCCTGCGCGGCTTCGGCCTTCCGGCGAGCGGGTTTCTGTGCTCTTTCCTGGAGTTCTACAACCTCCAGCCGCATCACCTCACGCCCAATGCGGTGATGCTGCTGTCGGCCTTCGTCTCCCTCTGCGAAGGCTTCTTGGGGCTGCTCCCCACGCTGGAGCTCTGGGGAGAGTTGTTCCAGAGCAAGCTCGGCACGGTCGTCGCCGGCGTGCCCGCCCCCTGCGGAGCCTTCATCGCCATGAGGAGGGCGAGCGAGAACAATCCGTTCCCGCACATCCCCCTGATCCAGTCGGTGAAGGTTTGGCAAAGATCTTATTTCTACGTGAAGAACGTCGCCGAGCAAGGAGACTACATCAACCTGCCGGATTACGTAGCCGGCCCGCCGGCTGGGAGGCAGCCCTCGTGGAGCTTTCGGTCCCGGTCATTGTCTCCGGCTGGGAACGCTGCCATCTCCCGGCTTCGGGTGTTGATTCAGTCGGAGGGCTTGCGCGGGGCCAACTTGGTGGCCGCCTTCGTGGAGCGCCGGATCCTTCCTCTCCAAATCCGGCCCCATATGATGTGTCAGATGAGCGGACGCTTCGACCCATGCCGGCTGAGCACATGGGAAATGCCCCACGCGGAGGTGGCGCTCATGGTTAACTACATCGCCAACTGCAAGCTCGCCGGGGACTGGCAATACAGCATGTCGCCGTATTCCCGCGCCAATCCTCCGCCCGTGGTAAGCTTCTCTTTCTATCCTCTTTTTGTCGTCGGCCGGCTTCATGATGGCCGGCTTCTGACCAGTCGGTTCTTTTGAGCAGAACCCTCTTCTTGCGCCGCCGGCTGGGGCGGCGGGAATTGAACGCCAGTATACCCCCGACCGCATGGTGGATGATGTTGACGACCCGGACTTGGGGGCGGCCGCCATGGAGGATGCCGTTGTGGGGGACAGTGCCGAGCCCAGAGGCTCAAGGTTCACCGCGAGCTTCGAGGACTGGCCGGACGAATTCAAAGCCGAAGTCGCCCCGCGTCGTCAGCCGGCGGCCGACCAACAGGGCGCGGGCTCGTCTGTCGCGCCGGCTGCCAGCGGCGCGCAGAAGCGCCGGGCCGCTCTCGGCCTCTTCGGCAGTCGGCCGAAGAAGTCCAAGCCTTCCGCCGCGGTGACAAAGCGAGATGAGGTGGCCGCGAAGGCGGCCCGCTTCCGCAAGGCTGTGAAACAGCCCCAGGCGGTCTCGGCGTAAGTCTTCAATTACCTTGCCGCATTCTCGTTACTGTTCTCTTTTTCTTCGAATGTCTTCTGATCTTTCCCTCGCTTGCTGGACAGGGCGCCGCTTTCCCTTGAGCGGGGCCCGGGCGGCTTCGTCGTGGGGCCGGTTGGAGGGTCTTCGAGCTCCCGCCGCGTGGACCCCCGCGCCGATCTTAGGGAGGCCACAGAGCGGAACGCCCGCGAAGCGCGGGAGGAGCGCGAGGCGGCGGAGAAGGCGGCCGCCCAGGCGGCGAAGGAGCAGGCCGAGGCGGTAGCCAAGGCCCAGAGGGAGGCGGCTACCGCGGAGACGGAGGCGGAAAGCTCGCGCAGCCAGCCTCCGCTGCTCGCCGTTCCTCTCCGAGCCGTAGCCCCCGACACCCTGTTGCCCTTGGCGGAGGAGATCATCCAAGACCTGCCGCTGTTGGAGAGGGAGGAGGACCCCGTGGCCTTGGCGGGGAGAGCGCTGCCTGCGGTGCCAACCGGAGCGGGCCAAGGCGGTCAATCGTCAGCGGCGCCAGAGGAGCCGGCCGGAGGTAAGCCGGAGAGCAGAGCCGTCCTCGAGGTGCAGCTGGCGACGGGCCGGCGTGCTGGGGGAGGCGCCGCCCCGCTGGAGTTGCGCCGAGCCGCGGGCGCAGGCCAGCCGGCAGGAGATCTGGAGGCGGCCAGCACCACCGTGTCCGAGTGGACTCCCAGCGGGGGGACTGGCGAGCTGGATGCGGCGGCTCAAGGGGTCCGGAGCCGGCTACAAGCTCAAGCCGCCCTGCTGCAACAGCTCAACCAAGAGTTCTTGTCAACGCGAACCACTATCCGGGTGAGTCCTTCGCTGTTGGCTGCTTTGCTTTCTTCATTTCTTCCGTGGGGGCGCGTCAGCGCACCCACTGGGTGTAGTCCCCGAGATTCGGGCCGACTGCTGCGCAGTTGGGTCGGATCTTTCTCGACGGCTATCTTACTTTGCTTTTTTCTGAATTTTCAGGAATACCACAACCTTCGTGCTGCCGCCTTCGACTCCCAGGCTCGAGAGTTGAGCCGGCGGACCGACGACCTGGCCGACAGCCGAAGTAAGTACTTGGTTTTTTCTGTCTCCTGTGGGGGCGCGTCAGCGCACCCACTGGGTGGAGTCCCCGAGATTCAGGCCGACTGCTGCGCAGTCGGGTCGGATCTTTCTTGACGACTCTTTCCTTATTGATTTTTCTTTTTCTTTGTCTTCAGGGGCCAACGCCGACTTGAGGAAGGAGCTTGGCGAAGCGAAGGCCGCCCTTCATGCCAAGGAGGCTGAGTGCGCCGCCTTGGTCCAGGAAAGGGATCGCGTAGCCCAGAAGCTGGCCGACCAAGAGGAGAGCCACAAAGCGGCCCTGCAGGCGGCGCGGGAAAGCGAAGACGCCTTGATGGCGGAGTATGAGATGGCGGCGGCGACCTGGTCTGAGACCCGGCGAGGCCTAGACGAGGGCTTCGGCCGGATCGAGGACTTGATCGACGGTAAGCTGCCTTCCTCGGCCCTCCCCTGCCCCTTGCCGCTTGGGTTTTTTGACTTATCTTGAGCTGTTGCAGATTACTTCCCGGGCTACTCCGCCTTTGCCACCCAAAGCATTGAGGCCCATCGTGAGGCGCGCCGTCAAGCGGGGGCCGACATTGCGCCGGATGCAAACCGGACCCTTGAGGAGCAGCTCCTGGCTGTCCAGGCACGGTTGCAGCCGGCTCATCGGATGCTTCGCCGGTTCCAACGTGCCGGGGCGCAAGTGTTGGCCGCCCTCTGGCCCGGCGAGACGATCCCCCGCACCCCAAGCCGAACTGCCGACTGGCTGGAAGTCGCGGTTGGTCGCTTCGAGGCTTGGAAAGCGTCAGCGGCCCGCCTCGGAGCTGGGCGGGCGTTGGAATTCGTTCGGGCTTGGTACCCAGGGCTGAGCCTGGACCAGCTGCGCACTTCGCGGATGGAGGCCGACGCGGAGCTGGAGGAGGTGAGGCCGGCTATCGCTCAGCGAGCTTCGACAATCGCCGAGTGCACCAACATCAGCGTTTTCGCACCCGAAATCGATGATGACGGTGTTGCTCAGCCGGAAGAGTGGTTCGGGCTGAACCCGGTGGTGGGCGAGGACTCGGCGGAGGAGATTGCCTCCAGCGACGAGGGCGAAGAAGACTAAGATGAGGACGGCGAAGATGTCGAGCCGGCTGGTGGAACAACCAGCCGACCTCAGGCCAACCGTGCCTCCAGCAACGAGGTGCGTGGAAGCGCGCCCTCTGCGGGAGGCGGCGACCAAGCCGAAGTTCGTCAGCCGGCCGCTCCTTCAGCCGGCACGACCGTCTCCGCCAACCAGTCTGGCTCGTTGGCCGCTCCGCCAGCTTGACCTGCCGTCTTTATCTTTCCTGCTTTGTTGTCTTTGAACAATCTTTGTTAAGTTTTCGCAGTTCCACCCACTGGGGGTGTATCCAAACTATGTTGAATGCTGGCCTCTTGGAGGTCTTTTTATGTAAATATTATCATGTGCATGTTTGGTTTCCATTCGCGTATGCTTGTTTATCCTTAGGCTTTTTCCTTTGCCGCCTTCCCTCTTTGGGGAGGCAAGTACTTGAGCTTTCTTGGATTAAAGTAAAGTAAATGGAAACCGGCCGGCCGGCTACTCTAGTAGCCAGTCGGCGGTGTGAGAAAAACCGGCTTTTGTTATATCAGTCCGTTAGTCCCTAGCCATTTTTCGTGTGGGCGGTCGTTCCTACCTTTAACTCTTGCCAGCCGCACAGCCGGTTCTTCGAACTGCGACTTTTGGCAAGAGAAGGCTTGAGAGCCGGCACACTACTTGTCTGACTGCGGGTAGGACTTCTAACATAACTTCAGTCGGCCAGTCCCCGAGCCGACTAGTCGAACTCGGTGCCGGACAGAATAAGTAAATGATACGACAAGGTCATAAGCATGATACTTTTCATTCATAAATAAGGGATGGCAGTCCCCGAGCCCTCCTCGGGGAGCCTATTGTCTTGTACTTAATACAAAAGTTAGCGTGATACATACTGCCTTTCAACTGTAAAATCTTCGAAGGAGGTTGGCGTTCCATGGCCGTTCCGACTCCTTGCCGGAGTCGTCTCTCTTGCGTGCCTTCGGCTTCTGTGCGTCGATCAGGTAGTAGGATTCGTTGCCTAGAGCTCTGCTGATGATGAAAGGGCCTTCCCAAGGGGCTGAGAGCTTGTGCTGGCCGGCTGTTCGCTGGATCAGCCGGAGCACAAGATCGCCCTCTTGGAAAGATCTTGGCCTGACCTTCCGGCTGTGGTAGCGGCGCAAACCCTGCTGGTAGATGGCAGACCGGCTGAGTGCTAACAGCCGGCTTTCTTCCAGCAGGTCGACGCCGTCCTCGCGTGCTTCCTTGGCCTCCGCTTCCGTGTACATGGTTACTCGAGGCGAGTCGAATTCGATGTCAGTTGGGATGACCGCCTCGGCACCATACACAAGGAAGAAATGGGTGAAGCCGGTTGACTTTTTTGGTGTAGTGCGCAGACTCCAGAGGACAGCCGGCAGCTCGTCGAGCCAACAGCCGGCTGAGCGCTCCAGAGGTACCACCAGTCGGGGCTTGATGCCGGAGAGGATGAGGCCGTTGGCTCGCTCGACCTGGCCGTTTGACTGCGGGTGGGCGACGGATGCTAAGTCCAGCCGGATACCTTGGGCTGCGCAGAAACGTGCCAAGGCTCCTTTGGCGAAATTCGTGCCATTGTTGGTGATGATGCTGTGCGGCACGCTGTACCGAGTTGTTATGTCCGCGATGAACGTCACGGCAGTCAGCCCATTCAGCTTCTTGATCGGCTTTGCCTCAACCCACTTGGTGAATTTGTCCACGGTGACGAGTAAATGCGTCATGCCGCCGCGCGCCGTCTTGAATGGGCCCACCATGTCCAGTCCCCAAACGGCAAAGGGCCAAGTGAGGGGAATGGTCTTGAGTGCCGAAGCCGGCATGTGTTGCTTGGAGCTGAAGAGCTGGCATCCCTTGCAACGCTTGACTAATTCTTTGCCGTCATCCAAAGCAGTCGGCCAGAAGAAACCATGGCGGAAGGCTTTGGCGACAAGTGATCTTGAGGCCGCATGGTGGCCGCATTCACCTTGGTGAATGTCTGTGAGGATTGCAATGCCCTTCTCTTGCTCGACGCACCGTTGGAGGATTCCAGTGACACTACGCTTGAGTAGTTCTCTGTTGACGATTGTGTATGCTCCGGCTTGACATTGGACTTGTCTTGCTTCTGTTTCGTCAGCCGGCAGGTCTTGGTTTACTAGGAAGTTGAGGATGGAATGAGCCCATGATGGAGCCGCGACTTCTCCTACCGCCAATGTGGCTACTACTACCAGGGTGCGGGCTGGGCGGTGAGGTGCTGGAGTCGACCGCCGGCTGTAGAGCTGGTGCAGTCCCCGGGCCGGCTACCGCAGTCCCCGAGCCGGCTGCCGAAGTCCCCGGGCCGGTTGCCGAAGTCCCCGAGCCGGTTGCCGAAGTCCCCGAGCCGGCCGCCGAAGTCCCCGAGCCGGCTGCCGAAGTCGCCGGGCCGGCTACGGGGGTCTTGGGGTCGCCTACTCGGTTCTTCGAGCCGGACCCAGCCGCATCGGGGTCAGGCGGCACGAAGATGGAATCGGACTCTGGGGACGGCTTGATGGACGGCTTGAGGAGGCGTTGTAGAGCGACGCTGGTTGGAATTGCTTGCCGAGTGGAGCCTATTCGAGCCAGGGCATCGGCTTTCTCGTTGTCGGCTCGTGGTACGTGGAGGAACTCGCATCCTTCAAAGTATCCGCTGAGTTGTTGGACCAGGAAATGGTAGCTCGCCATATTCGCGTCCTTGGCGTCCCAGTCGCCGGATGATTGCTGGACCACCAGGTCCGAGTCGCCATAACATAGGATCCGGCGAATGCCAAGTTCTTTGGCAAGCCGGAGACCATGTATGAGCGCCTCGTACTCGGCCACATTGTTGGAGGCGGCAAAGTGGATCTGTAGCGTGTATCTGAGCTTGTCGCCTTTGGGAGAGGTAAGGACGATGTCGGCTCCCAAGCCGGTGCGCATCTTGGACCCGTCGAAGTGCATGCGCCAATGGGTGGAGTCGGGAGCCGGCGGCAGGTACTGGGTCTCGGCCTAGTCGACGAGGAAGTCGGCCAGTGCTTGGGACTTGATGGCAGTGCGGGGCTGGTAGAAGATCGTGTACGGGGCCAGCTTGATGGCCCATTTCGCCACCCGGCCGGATGCGTCCCGGCTGCCTATGATCTCGGCTAGCGGGGCAGTGCATACGACCGTGACGGGATGCTCTTGAAAGTAGGGCTTCAGCTTCTTGGCGGTGAAGTACACGCCATAACACATCTTTTGGTAGTGCGGGTAGTTCTGCTTTGAGGCGGATAGCACCTCGCTCAAATAGTACACCGGCCTCTGGACCGGCTGGGCTCGGCCTTCTTCCGGGCGCTGGACTACGATGACGGTGCTGACCACCCGGCTGGTTGCAGCGATGTAGAGGAGCATGGGCTCTTTCTCAGTCGCCGCCGCGAGGACAGGCGGCGTGGTCAGCATCTTCTTCAGCTCGTGAAAAGCTTGGTCGGCCTGGTCGTTCCACTCGAAGTGAGTGCTCTTCTTCATGAGGCGGTAGAGAGGGAGAGCTTTCTCTCCGAGCCGGCTGATGAAACGGTTCAAGGAGGCTAAGCACCCGGTGAACTTCTGAATGTCTCGAAGCTTGGTGGGGACCGCCATTCTCTCGATGGCCTTGATCTTCACCGGGTTGCACTCGATGCCGCGTTCGGAGACCAGGAAACCTAGGAGCTGGCCGGCTGGCACCCCGAACACGCATTTCTCGGGGTTAAGCTTGATTTGGAACCGGCGCAGGTTCTCAAATGTTTCCTTGAGGTCTCCCAGCAAGGTGCCGCGCTTCTCCGTCTTCACCACGATGTCGTCCACGTATACGTGAGCGTTTCTACCGAGTTGCTTGAGGAGGCACTTCTGCATGCAATGCTGAAAAGTGGCATCGGCATTTCTCAAGCCGAATGTCATAGTCAGGTAGCAGAAGGCTCCAAATGGCGTGATGAAGGCGGTCTTCAGGCGGTCGTCCGGGTCTAGCTTTATCTGATGGTATCCGGAGTAAGCATCCAAAAAACTCAATAGCTCGCATCCGGCTGTGGAGTCTATCACTTGGTCAATCCTGGGCAGGGCAAAAGGATCTTTGGGGCAGGCCTTGTTGAGGCTCTTGTAGTCTATACACATGCGCCACTTGTTGTTCTTCTTTAGCACAAGGACCGGGTTGGCGAGCCACTCTGGAAAGAAAACTTCCATGATGAAGCCGGCCGCCAAGAGCCGGGCTATCTCCTCCCCTACAATCCTGCGCTTCTCCTCCGACAATCGGCGAAGGGGTTGCCTGACTGGCTTTGCGTCTTCTCGAACGTGTAGTTTGTGCTCGGCGAATTTCCTCGGAACACCCGTCATGTCCTTGGGGGACGATGCAAAGATGTCCCGATTCTCACGGAGGAAATCGGCGAGCTCGCGTTCCTATTTGCTGTTCAGGTTTGCCCCGATGACGGCAAACCTCTCTGGATGCTCGGGGTCAAGAGGTATCTTCTTCATCTCCTTGGACGGCTGGAAAGATCCTTGAGCATCATGCTCCTTGGGGTCGGGGGACACGGCCGACTGCTTGCCGGCTATGGCCACGACTCGGTCCAGCATCTTCTTCTCTTTGGCAATCACAAGGGACTCGGCCAGCCGGCTGCTGGCCGCTGCGCACTCGGAGGACTTCTTGTAGTCACCGGCTATGGTGATGATGCCTTTGGTGCTTGGTATCTTCATTTTGAGGTATGCATAGTGGGGAACCGCCATGAATTTGGCCAAGGTAGGTCGGCCAAGCAAGGCATGGTAAGGGCTCTCCAGGTCCACCACTTCAAACCAGATCGCTTCCCGGCGGAAATGCTCCTTGTCCCCAAAAAGTACATCAATCTTGATTTTGCAAATGGGGGCGCAGGACAGGCCGGGTACGATGCCATGGAACACTGTCCGCGTAGGCATGAGCTGCTTCGTCTTGACATTTAGCTTCTCCAGGGTGTCACGGTACAGGATGTTGATGCTGCTCCCGCCGTCTATCAACACACGGGAGAAGCGGGCGGCGCATCTGTCCGTTGCAAGGGTGGCTTCCAGGACCAAAGCATAAGAGCCGGGAGACGGCATCACCTCCGGATGGTCGGCCCGGCTCCAGCTGATGGGCTTTTCTGACCAATGCATGTGTCCGGCGGGGTTGGCAGCGACCACGCTGACTTCCTGGTGTTCTCGGCGTTTGCTGCGCCGGTCTTCGGGCTGGCTGGTAAAGACGATATAGGTGGCTTGCTCGTCAGGGAACTCGTCATGCACGGCTCCGACTGCGGGCCGAGCGGCCGGAGGCGGCGGGCCGGCAGGCGGAGGCGGCAAGAGACCCTCGCCCTTAGAGATTCGGGTGAGCCAATTGCACTTCCGGGTCGTGTGGTTGGACGGCTTCGCGCCGCTGTGGAACTTGCAAGGGGCGTCGAGAGTTTGCTCGTAGGAGAAAGCCGGCTGCCAAGCCGGCCTGCCGCCCTTGGGTTTCTTGGGCGCCGGTCGTTCTTCAGGCGGCGCATCTTCGACTGTGGCCACCTGCCGACTGGCGGGAGGCGGCGCGGGGCCCTTGCGCTTGTGGTTGTTCGAGTTGGGGTGTCGGCCGGAATCCCCAGCCGGCGTCTTGGGCGCCGGGTTGAGTACCTTTCCAGACACGTCTACCCGAAGCTCGGTCTTCATCGAGGAATCGGCGGTGGCGTACTTGTCCGCTATGTCCAGAAGCTCGTCGAGGGTAG
The DNA here is from genome assembly GCF_003073215.2 of Triticum urartu. Lineage (NCBI taxonomy): Eukaryota > Viridiplantae > Streptophyta > Magnoliopsida > Poales > Poaceae > Triticum > Triticum urartu. The sequence continues at coordinate 639,290,071 of NC_053028.1, read as the reverse complement.
CCGGCTCGTCGCAGAGGAGCTTGTGCTTGAGGAGGGTGCCTTCTCGGCATCCGACTGTGAAGTATTCTATGGCTTGCACCTCGTGCACCCCTTCACAGGAGTTGCGGAGCTCGGCCCAATGCGTGAGGTAATCGCGAGTGGACTCGGCGGGGCCTTGTACGCACAAGGAGAGCTGTGTGGGCTTGGGAGCCCGCTTGTAGGTGCTGGTGAAGTTGCGGATGAAGGCTTCCGTGAAATCTAGCCAGCTGTTGATGCTGCGCGGCTTGAGGCTGTTGAGCCAGGTCCACGCCGTGCCTTGCAGCATGAGGGGCACATACTTCACGGCAACGCGCCGGTTGCCGCTGGCTATGCTAACCGCCGTGGAGTAGTCGATCAACCAATCTTCCGGCTTCACGGAGCCATTGTACTTGGGCGTGTCTCTTGGGAGCGAGAACCCTTTGGGAAAGGGCTCGTCGCGGATGCGGGGGCCGAAACAAGGCGGGCCGACATCGTCTTCTTCTTCCAACGCCAGGGATCGCGCCAGGCGGTCGATCCGGTGGCGGGCGTCGTTCTCGCCGATTCCTTCGTGGCGGCCTAGCCGGCCGTTGAGAGTCGGGTGCGCCACTGGCGGCGAGGCGGGATATCTCTCTCCGCGGGGCGGAGGCGGAGGCGGGTCGCCCCGCCATTCCATGGCTCGGGGACGACCGTCCGCATCTCGCTCGATGGAGATCCAGGTCCGGCTGCGGCTGGTAGCCGGCTCCTTCTCGCGTCGCGCGCGGGTATTGCTCGTAGTAGGCGTCCGGGACGTCGCGCCGTGATCTCGGCGCGGGGGAGGGCTTCCCGCGCGGGCGTCTGCTTCGTGCCGCTGCGCGGCTGCGTCGATCAGTTGCTGGATGCGCCGGGTCATGTGGGGGAGGTCTTCAGCCTCCAAGCCGTCCAACTCGTCTACGGCCGCCTGGGCGGCACGCAAGTTCTCGAGCGGCATGGCATAGACCGGGCGGTCGACTCCCAGCGTGTCGGCGATGACGGCGCCGCGTTGCTTGACAAGGCCGGCCCGGCTTGGCCCGCCCGGGGCCAGTGTGCCGAAGGCGGCGCGGTCAGCTTTGCGCTGGTAGGCCTCAGTGAGGCGTCTTACGGAGGCCAGCCTCCAGCCCTCTACGAGGAGGGCGAGGCGGCGTGCTTCCAGTGCTTCGTCGCCGGCATCAGCCGGGAGGGGAACGGACAAGTCGTGGGCCGCCGCGCGCGAGGCGTCGCGGGCGCTCTCGTCGGTCAGGCCGCCGTGGCCGACAACCATCACTTCAGTGGTGACAGCATCGCAGCCGTCGGCTCGAGGAAGCGGGTCGTTGTAGATCGCGACGTTGGTGGGGAAGGTGTCGTAGGAGGCCGTGTCGGAGTTGACAGGCATCGGGTCGGTGGGGCCAACCGACTCCAGGTCCGCAGCGGGCTCGCTGTAGACATGGAGCTGGCCGAGAAGGTTAGCGAGGCGGTCGGTGCCCGCATCGGAGGCGAGCTCGTCGGAGATGAGAGTTTTGTCGAGGAGATCGGCGAGGCCGCTTGCCGCGCAGATGCTGGTGACGCCTTGCAGCACGTCGTGGCAAGCGCCATCGGGCGTGCCGGGCTGGCTACGCTCGCTGGCGAGGAAGAGGGTTCCCGTCCAGAACAGGTATCCGGACGACGGTGCGCCTGGCCCCACGGTGGGCGCCAAATGTCGGGTGGTAGGTGTGACATATGCCAACGGGTGGCTTATCTTTGTGGGAACCAGTAAGACATCGCCGGTGCCTGGAAGCGGGATGAGGCGAAGACATGCACACCGGCGGATCTTACCCAGCTTCGGGGCTCTCCGAGGAGATAACACCCCTACTGCTGCTCTGCGGGGTCTCCGCATGTTCACTAGATGAATCAAGTGGCTACACAACGCTCCTTGAGCTGGTTGGGGGGAAGGAGGAAGAAGGGCACGGCTAGCCTGCTTCTTCTCCTTGTGTGGTGTCTAGAACTAGCCAGGGGTCGAACCCTTTGCATGGGTGCTCCGGGGGGTTTATATAGGCCTACCCCCCGGGGGTACAATGGTAATCCGGCTAGGTGCAGGGCCCAGCCGTCTGTGACTACGCTCGCCGGCTTCCGCGCCGGCTGCTGGGGCCCGCCGACTGGTGGGTCCTACCGGCTGCCGGTCCCTTGGCCGACAGGCAGGCCCCACTGTCCAGGGCCTGGTCGGCGGCTGGTTACTGTGGCTTCATCTTGTTGGCGTGAGCTTCATCGTGGTAAACGTGGTTACAGTACCGCCGCCTGTCAGGCGATCGCTGTAGCCTTACCGCGTCTTGTCTCCTTAACGGGGCGTCTTCTTCGAGGGAGGCGGCAAGCCGGCTGCGGGGAGCCGGCCCTGTCTTGGGCCGACTGGTGGGAGGTGTGGCCACCTTCGGGCGTCTCTCTTCTCAAAGGGGCCCACCGCCTGTGGGCCGCGCTGGCGGTCCGTCGTGGGTGACGCCAGGGTCAACATGGCAACAGTGCCGCGCCGGACGGGTCGTGCCTAGCCCGTACGGCGCACCATGCCAGGCGTGCTCCGGGATTCGGGGGTGGCAGGCTTTACTGTAGCCACGCCCCGTCGCACCGCCGTTAGGTGGGTGCAAACTTTGTGGGTACGGCCTTGACCGCTTTATGGGGAGCCGGCTTCTTGGAGTCGGCCTTCTCACGGCCGGCTCCTTGGAGTCGGCCTTCTCATGAGGGCGGAAGTCGGGCCGCCTTCCGAAAGCCGGCCTGGGTCGCAGCCAGCTAGGGGAAGGCGGCCCCATGTCTTGGATTCTTGAGAGCCAGGCAGGCTCGTAACTTTTTCAGAAGGGCCAGGGGAAGCCGGCTAGGCTACCCATGGCTATTTACTCCGACATTGGTAGTAATTGTTTCCTTTTTTTCCTCTATTAAATCAGGGATATCTATTCAACTTGTTGCTATAGCAAACTTAAATGTCTCACCAGCGACTTTACTTGATTTTAGAGTAATTGCACAAAACAAGATTGGATTTCCTATTCGTGTTGGTAGATTCATACGTGATCTTGTGTGCGTCATGACAGGTTGGTACTTGCCTTCATCCACATGATCGTGCAGTGTGTTTTGAGATGCTGTGCTACTTGTATTGGTACTGTTTTAAATAAATGTTGAATTGAAGCTATTGTATTGTTGTCTTTTCCCATTAAGTAGTGAACAAAAATGGGACCAACCCAGATATTATGCGTGTTGCTTTGTTACAACAAACTCTGCATCACCCCCTTTATAAGTAGATGGAAGCACATGTTGTTGTTGCGCCCACTCTCCCCTGGAACTGTTTATGATTTTTGTTAATATAATGCTGCTGGTAAAATTAAGCAATGCCACTTTCAGAATTAACTACTGAATCTTATTTCAAAACTGCAACACTTGTTAGGGATTGGCGGGATTACCATTTTTGTGGCCGCATGTTTCATCCTCCTTTATTGGCCAGTAATTGATTCCTTTTTTGCCTCTGTTAAAACAGGGATATCTATTCAACTTGTTGCTATTGCGACATTTTGCTTCGCTTAATTTTGGTGGAACTGCACAAAATGAGACCAGATTTCCATATATGTGTTGAGATCTCTTTTAGATCCACCTCAGGCGTTGTTTCAAATCTTGGTCTTGAAAGGCCAGTACCTACTTTCCTCAGAATTAACTACTGAATCTTAGTTCAAAACTGCAACACTTGTTAGGGATCGGCGGGAGTACCATTTCTGTTAGGGATCGGCCAGAGTACATGTTTAAGAAATGTATTGCTCAGATAATGTCTTTGTTATTATATATCAGTTACATTGTTTTACAAATGGTACTATCCTGCTTTGTAGTTCTTTCTACATGTTTAACCAAGGTATTGTTCAGATAATGTCTCTATTAAAATGAATCAGTCGCATTGTTTTAGGAATGATACTTTTCTGCTTTGTCGTTCTTTATACATGTTGAAACAAGGCATTGTTAAGATAATGTCTCGGTTTATATGAATGAATCACACTGATTGAGAATTGCTACTCTCCTTCTTTGTTTCCCATTAAGATAAGGTAGATCAGTAGATGTTTTTCTTCTAGGAGTACAAGTCATAAACCGTTATTTCTCGGTAATTGTTTCCATTATACCTTTTGCTGCTTATAGGGATATCAAAATTAAAGCTCAGTTTTATTCCGACTTTGATTTTACTTGAACTGCACAAAAGGAGCCAATGTGTCTAAGGCAAACTGCTGCATTAGTGGGTCCAGTTGGTCTTACCACTTTGTAGAAAGAAGCAGTCGCTGTTTGCGCTACATTACACAAGGAATGATCGAGAAGCTTTACAGAGTATTAGTAGACGCTGGTGACATGACTAGTCTTCAGAGATGGCTGCTTTACTTGTGGTTCAGAGGAACACTGGGCAAACAAGTGCCCACACAAGTACCAAGAAGCCAGGACAGGACTCCAAGTCTGTCAATGTCACTCTAAGCAACAATGATGGGGCATCTGGGTATGGTAATCTGTTTACCGTACTTTCAGTTTGTTAGTCCACCGATTGGTGGGTTGACACTGGGGCCAATATTCATGTGTGTGCTGATGTGTCTTTGTTTTCTGGCAGCATATAAATACGAAATCCACAGGGATGCTCAGCTTGATTTTAGTGGAACTGCACAAAATGTTCAGATGGTTCGTGTCCTCCATAATAATACTTCATCATGCACAATACATCGAATGGTTCTCTAATCATTCGTTGTCACCTTGAGCCACCGGACTATCAGATGACAAACTGATGACAAACCCTGCCTGTTCCACAATCATAGGCATTACATATTTTGAATGGCAAAAGCTTGTCAAAGTTGACAGTAGTTTAATATATTGGAATTGGAAAACCTTGTCAATTTTTGCTGATTGATGTTAGCCAGAAGACATGCATTTGATATTTTTGAGTGGGACGCCCTTTGTTGTGAGCAACGTCGATTGTTTTTCCCTATTCCTGTCTTCAGTTCAGAAGTAAATATTTACTCTGCTGAGATGCATAGTCACATGAATCTTGACTTATGTAAGATATTTTAAGAGTTTGTTCTGAATATTGTCTATGTAATGCCAGGCCTTGTGTTTGATTGCAAAGTTGAGCTTGGAATGTTGTGGCATGCGGCATCACGCGCTGTTCACCGTGCCTCCTGAGAATAACGCTTCGTATTGTTTTGCATGTCGATCTAATGCCGGTGATTTGCTGTTAGGAAGATCATCCTCTTCTGTTGTTTCCGTGCTTAAGAAGGTCATTGTCTTATGTTTCATTCATGGCCTATACAACAAATCGGGTAGGTTAGATGTGAAACCATATGATCTTCCGACCAACTCATCATCTTAGGCCGTGATTGGATCGTCGTTTTCCAACCAAAACCGCTTGTAAAACTGACGCTTGTAAATAAAAGCAGATGGTCTTGGGCGAATGCTTGGTTGGTCGATTTCGACTAGTAAAATATACACCGGTCTCTCAAATTACACGCGTAACCTGCCGGTTTCACTTACAGACCTCGGGCCCTCGGTTTCATTACGCCTGTATTTTACGCGTTGTTTCCAATGACGAGTAAATTAAACTTGTATCTTAATACAGTTGTGAAATAAACTAGAGCTCCCAAGCGCGGCCTTACCATTTCATGCAGTCTCAGTATCTCGAAGGTGCTCATAGGTGTCCGATGATCCTGGCTTCCTAAATGAGCAGCGGGCACTGTATCAGACCATCGTAGGGCCCGCGAAGCCCTCTCCGTCGTCCTTCGAGTTGTTGCACTCGTCGTGGCGTCGAGCATTGTTAACATGGTCAATGAACATGAGGATTCAGGAGATGACTTTATTTTGACTGGATGACACTAGGGACCCACTAGGGCCATAGCCGTACGTACGTAAGTGCCTCCTTATTATGTACAACTATATTTTTTTTGCTTTCTCCTGGTTTCTTGACATCACGGTCCCACACCATTGTCAACCTATGTAGTCAATATAAACGAGAGAATTGCACAAGGTGCGGCCGACAGCTGGGACCAAGCAGCTCGAGCAGTATTTGTGTTTTTGAGGCGTGAGCACTGCAGAGTTTTTCTTAGCGATGATTTTGTTGTTGTTCAGAGGAGAGCAGGGTATTAACTGGGCGGGCTGTGGCCCGTCTAGCCCAGGACAGATATCCAGCCCAGATATTAATTTTTTTCAAGATATTAATTTTTTAAGCCCTAAAAAACAAGATATTAATTTTTTTCAAGATGAAAGTGGCTAGCCCAGCTATACGTTTTTTTGAGGAATGCCCAGGCAAGGTCAACTTGTTATTCTCCGCCCCGCTGGGCTGCAAATTTTTCCTAGGAGGGATGCATTAGGCTTAACAGGAAAATGGTCTTTAAAAAATAATAAATGGGATGTAATTATAAAAAGTGGGCAGTAACTATAAAAAATACACCAAGCACGGAATTAGTTTATAAAATATTTTTTATGGATTTTGAAAATCTTAATTTTTAATTGTTGCACGCGCAATGTTTCGTTAGATTTTTACGTAATACAAATTTATATTTAATTTGACTAGAAATTTCGGGATAAAAATATTTCGGATCCCATCAAAATGTGGGAAATTTTATTGAGTTCTGTCTTGAACGGTTGGTTGAAATTATTAATCATTGTCCTAGCTATAAAATGTGTTGTACTTTTAACAAACTGAAAATGGGCTGTAGTAAATTCCATTAGAATTCAAAAATGGGCTGTACATTCTTACAAATCGCAAATGGGCTATAAGTTCTCTCCCACACACTTGTGGGCCTACTAAGTTGACGCGTCCCCTAAAAAAAGTTGACGCGTATGCAAGTCTTTGTGAACTTATTATAGTGAACACACGGTTCTAGAAGTAGTGGCCGTTGGTTGTCCATCCAACGGATGCCGTGCTTCTTCTTCAATCTCGGATATTCTAGCTTCACATGTCCAAAAAATGATTCCTCCCCCTGACATCTGGGGCGCACTGATACATCTCCGTCGTATCTATAATTTTTGATTGTTCCATGCCAATATTTTACAACTTTCATATACTTTTGGCAATTTTTTATATTCTTTTTGGGACTAACATATTGATCCAGTGCCCAGTGCCAGTTCCTGTATGTTGCATGTTTTATGTTTCGCAGAATATCCATATCAAACGGAATCCAAACGGGATAAAAACAGACGGAGCTTATTTTTGGAATATTTGGAAAATCTGGGAAAAAGATCAACGCGAAACGGTGTCCGAGGTGGGCACGAGGTAGGGGGGGGGGCGCCCCACCCCCTGGGCGCGCCCCTGACCCTTGTGGTCCACCCGTAAGGTGGTTGATGCCCTTCTTCGGCCGCAAGAAAGCTAATTTTTGGTACAAAAATCACGGCGAAGGTTTCGGTCCAATCGGAGTTACGGATCTCCATATATATACGAAACGGTGAAAGGGCAGCAGAAAGGGCAGAATCTGAAACGCAGAAACAGAGAGAGACAGATAGAAAGATTCAACCTCAGAGGGGCTCTCGCCCCTCCCATGCCATGGAGGCCAAGGACCAGAGGGGAAACCCTTCTCCCATCTAGGGAGGAGGTTAAGGAAGAAGAAGACGAAGGGGCCCCCTCTCCCCTTCTCTTCTGTGGCGCCGGAATGCCGTGGCCATCATCATCATCACCGCGATCTACACCAACACCTCCGCCATCTTCACCAACATCTCCATCACCTTCCCCCTCTATCTACAGCGGTCCACTCTCCCGCAACCCGCTGTACCCTCTACTTGAACATGGTGCTTTATGCTTCATATTATTATCCAATGATGTGTTGCCATCCTATGATGTCTGAGTAGATTTTCGTTGTCCTATCGGTGGTTGATGAATTGCTATGATTGATTTAATTTGCTTGTGGTTATGTTGCTGTCCTTTGGTGCCCATCATATGAGTCGGCCGTGGATCACATAGGGTTATTTGTATGTTGATAGGACTATGTATTGGAGGGCAAGAGTGACAGAAGCTTCAACCTAGAATAGAAATTGATGCATACGGGACTGAAGGGGGGCAATATATCTAATGCTATGGTTCGGTTTTGCCTTAATGAATGTTAGTAGTTGCAGATGCTTGCTAATAGTTCCAATCATAAGTGCATAGAATTCCAAGTCAGGGATGACATGCTAGCAGTGGCCTCTCCCACATAAAACTTGCTATCAGTCTAGTAAAGTAGTCAATTGCTTAGGGACAATTTCGCAACTCCTACCACCACTTTTCCACACTCGCTATATTTACTTTATTGCTTCTTTACCTAAACAGCCCCTACTTTTTATTTACGTAATCTTTATTATCTTGCAAACCTATCCAACAACACCTACAAAGTACTTCTAGCTTCATACTTGTTCTAGGTATAGCGAACGTCAAGCGTGCGTAGAGTTGTATATGTGGATGATAGAACTTGAGGGAATATTTGTTCTACCTTTAGCTCCTCGTTGGGTTCGACACTCTTACTTATCGAAAACTATTGCGATCCCCTATACTTGTGGGTTATCAAGACCTTTTTCTGGCGCCGTTGCCGGGGAGCAATAGCGTGGGTGAATATTCTCGTGTGTGCTTGTTTGCTTTATCACTAATAATTTTTATTTGATGTTCTTAGTTGTTCTCTATCTTTATTTATGGATATGGAACACGAAATACCAAAAAAATTAGGTGTACTTGCTACTCATGGAGATGAGGAACGCCCTAAAACCATCAATGCTCGTTATGTGACAGAAATTTTGTACTACTTTGATAATCCTGAGAAAACCCCATTCAATCTAGTAATGGGAGTAACGTTGGATCAACGTGAATACTTTAGGGATTATCGCTTGACACAAAAAGGGAAACTATTATGGGATCAAATTTATATATTGAAGTGGTATGCTCGGCAAGTATGCTTGAGTTATGATTATACCTGTTGCTCTAGGATGAAGGCTCCACACCTTCCCTTTTCATGCAAATTTAATGATAATGAAACCTTAGCTTCTTATGCTAATGGTATATATGATTGCTATGATGTGGAACAAATAGAAGAATTTGTTGCTTTTAAGGGTGCTTATGAAATTGAATCTTTGTTTAAAAAGCATGAAACTTATGATGATGATGTTTATAGGCCTGAAAATTTAGCTATCTTAAAATATTGCTATTATAATTATGAATATAATTCGCATATTAATTCTCTTATTGAGAAAGTCTCCGCTGTCCAAGAAGAGACTAATATTTTGCAGGAATCTATGGAAGAAGAAGTTATGAAACTGTGAGCTCATTGGATGAAAAAGATGAGGAGGAGAGCGAAGAACAAAAGGAGGAAGAGCGGATTGATCACCCGTGCCCACCTTCTAATGAGAGTAACTCTTCAACTCATACATTGTTTAATTTCCCTTCGTGCTTACCGAAGGATGAATGCTATGATAATTGCTATGATCCTGTTGATTCTTTTGAAATATCCCTTTTTGAAGATGCTTGCTATGCTTGTGGCCAAGATGCCAATATGAATTATGCTTATGGAGATGAACTTTCTATAGTTCCTTATGTTAAACATGAAATTGTTGCTATTGCACCCATGCATGATAGCCCTATTATCTTTTTGAATTCTCCCGACTACACTATATCGGAGAAGTTTGCACTTATTAAGGATTACATTGATGGGTTGCGTTTTACTATTACACATGATGATTTTGATAGATATAATATGCATGTGCTTGCTTCTCCTACTTGCAATTATTATGAGAGAGGAACTATATCTCCACCTCTCTATGTTTCCCACATGATAAAATTGCAAGAAATTGTTTATACTATGCATTGGCCTTTACTTTGTGTGCATGAATTATTCTTTTATGACATGACGATGCATAGGAAGAGAGTTAGACTTAGTTGTTGCATGATATATGTTACTTTGTGCTCACTACTAAATTATAAATCATTGTTAATTAAAATTGTCTTTGATATACCTTGGGATCCGGGTGGATTCACTACTTGAGCACTATATGCCTAGCTTAATGGCTTTAAAGGAAGCGCTGCCAGTGAGACAACACGGAAGTTTTAGAGAGTCAGTTATTTCTATTGAGTGCTTTCATATAGTTTAAAAACAACAAAAATAAAGAGGGGAACCCAAAACTTTTTCAAAAAGGAAAGTGAAAGTGAGAAAGACAAGCATTGTTGAAGTAGGAGAGCTCCTTGAACTTTGTTCATGCTCACGACAACTTTGTGAATCTTGATTACAGAAACTTTTCAACAAAAATAATTATCCCCTTGTACAATTCCGTTGTATTATAAAAATAATGTGCCAAGGTTTGCCTTTAGGATGTTTACATTTGCTTGATGGTTTGTACGGTGCAGCACAGAAACTTTGGCTGTAGTGCGTGATTTTACATTTTTTACTGGAACGTCAAACGGTTATGATTATTTTTGAGCTGTATTTATATACAAATTGTTTATTTTTCCTAATTTTGGCAGAATTTTTCAAGTATCAGAAGTATAGTGAATGTTCAGATTATTACAGACTCTTCTGTTTTAGACAGATTCTGTTTTTGATGCATAGTTTGCTTGTTTTGATGAAACTATCGATTCATATCA